>NC_141836.1:3257100-3422100 GCF_982586985.1 Callionymus lyra
ACCTGCCGCTCAGTGAGGTCATGACCAAGCTGGAGGATCTGGTCGTCGCTCCGGCCGGAGTCACTTTGAAAGAAGCAAATGAAATCCTGCAGAGAAGTAAAAAAGGTGAGTGTTGTTGAACATCTGTGTCACAGGGTTATATACACGATATACAGTGGTACTGTAGGATATATGTGTAGTATTGTCCAGTACTTGACTCTGGTGTTGTGATAGTGTAGTAACAAGTATATATGTGTAGTATTGTCCAGTACTTGACTCTGGTGTTGTGATAGTGTAGTAACAAGTATATATGTGTAGTATTGTCCAGTACTTGACTCTGATGTTGTGATAGTGTAGTAACAAGTATATATGTGTAGTATTGTCCAGTATTTGACTCTGGTGTAGTGATAGTGTAGTAACAAGTATATATGTGTAGTATTGTCCAGTACTTGACTCTGATGTTGTGATAGTGTAGTAACAAGTATATATGTGTAATATTGTCCAGTACTTGACTCAGGTGTTGTGATAGTGTAGTAACAAGTATATATGTGTAGTATTGTCCAGTACTTGACTCTGGTGTTGTGATAGTGTAGCAACAAGTATATATGTGTAGTATTGTCCAGTACTTGACTCAGGTGTTGTGATAGTGTAGCAACAAGTATATATGTGTAGTATTGTCCAGTACTTGACTCTGGTGTTGTGATAGTGTAGTAACAAGTATATATGTGTAGTATTGTCCAGTACTTGACTCTGGTGTTGTAGTATTTACAGACCACATGACTCTTGACGAAGTAGTAACTGCTTTTATTTGTTTTCAAACCAAAATATGTCCAAACATCGGCTTTAAAAGCTGCTGGACTCACTGTATCCTCTCGTCCTCAGTCATCATTCTTCCTACAGCTGTTTGGTAGGAGAAATCTGCCATCTTGTGGATGGAAGTTTAATTGCAACACATAAAAGAACAGACATGGTGAATATTGGCATGTAAATGATAGTAAAAATAATTATTTTATTTTGAATGCGCTTCATTGAACTGTGAACCATAAAAGAACCTGAAAAATGTAAAAAGCCGAAACATTAAAAAACAAATCAGTTCAGTGAAATATCTATACAGTGTTGTAATAAATAAATATCACTGTAACAATGTTTTACCCTAAGTTCGTACAATTCATTCACATTAAATCATTTTGTTCAAAGATCTATATTTTTCTATTTACTGAACCAAACTTCTTTTTGTATTTTTGAAAACTGTCGTTTAAATCATAAACTTGACAAATTCCAGAAACTGTGAAACAATTTTAACACTTTTTTTTTATCAATTTATGTTTTCTCTAAAAATGCTAAATAAATATAATCAAGATATATTTTTATTAATTTAATTTCAACACTATCGTGTCAGAAACATGAGTGGATCTGACGAGTCACATGACCTCTCAGGTAAACTGCCCATCGTGAACGAGGAGGGTCACCTGGTGGCCATCATCGCCCGCACCGACCTGAAGAAGAACCGTGACTTCCCTCTCGCCTCCAAGGACTCGCGGAAGCAGCTGCTGTGCGGCGCCGCCATCGGCACCCACAACGACGACAAGTACCGCCTGGACCTGCTGGTGCAGAGCGGCGTGGATGTGGTGGTTCTGGTGAGAGGCGAGGCATGATACAGGCGGGCGTGTGGGGCGAGGCATGATACAGGCGGGGGTCATACAGGCGGGCGTGTGAGGCGAGGCATGATACAGGCGGGGGTGATACAGGCGGGCGTGTGGGGCGAGGCATGATACAGGCGGGGGTGATACAGGCGGGCGTGTGAGGCGAGGCATGATACAGGCGGGGGTGATACAGGCGGGCGTGTGAGGCGAGGCATGATACAGGCGGGGGTGATACAGGCGGGCGTGTGAGGCGAGGCATGATGCAGGCGGGTGTGAGGCGAGGCATGATACAGGCGGGCGTGATGCAGGCGGGCGTGATGCAGGCGGGCGTGATGCGGGCGGGGGTGATGCAGGCAGGCGGGCGTGTGAGGCGAGGCATGATGCAGGCGGAGGTGATGCAGGCGGGCGTGTGAGGCGAGGCATGATGCAGGCGGGGGTGATGCAGGCAGGCGGGCGTGTGAGGCGAGGCATGATGCAGGCGGAGGTGATGCAGGCGGGCGTGTGAGGCGAGGCATGATGCAGGCGGGGGTGATGCAGGCAGGCGGGCGTGTGAGGCGAGGCATGATGCAGGCGGAGGTGATGCAGGCGGGCGTGTGAGGCGAGGCATGATACAGGCGGGGGTGATGCAGGCGGGCGTGTGAGGTGAGGCATGATGCAGGCGGAGGTGATGCAGGCGGGCGTGTGAGGCGAGGCATGATACAGGCGAGGCATGATACAGGCGGACGTGATGCAAGCGGACGTGATGCAGGCGGGCGTGATGCAGGCGGGCGTGATACAGGCGGGCGTGATGCAGGCGGGCGTGTGAGGCGAGGCATGATGCAGGCGGAGGTGATGCAGGCGGGCGTGTGAGGCGAGGCATGATACAGGCGGGGGTGATGCAGGCGGGCGTGTGAGGCGGGGGTGATGCAGGCGGGCGTGTGAGGCGAGGCATGATGCAGGCGGGCGTGTGAGGTGGAGGTGATGCATGATGCAGGCGGGCGTGTGAGGTGGAGGTGATGCATGATGCAGGCGGGGGTGATGCAGGCGGGCGTGTGAGGTGGAGGTGATGCATGATGCAGGCGGGCGTGTGAGGCAAGGCATGATACAGGCGGGCGTGATGCAGGCGGGCGTGTGAGGCGAGGCATGATGCAGGCGGGCGTGTGAGGCGAGGCATGATGCAGGCGGGCGTGTGAGGTGGAGGTGATGCATGATGCAGGCGGGCGTGTGAGGCGAGGCATGATGCAGGCGGGCGTGTGAGGTGGAGGTGATGCATGATGCAGGCGGGGGCGAGAGAGGCGGGGGCGAGAGAGGCGGGCGTGAGGGAGGCGGGCGTGAGGGAGGCGGGCGTGAGAGAGGCGGGCGTGAGAGAGGCGGGGGTGAGAGAGGCGGGGGTGAGAGAGGCGGGGGTGAGAGAGGCGGGGGTGAGAGAGGCGGGCGTGAGAGAGGCGGGGGTGAGAGAGGCGGGGGTGAGAGAGGCGGGGGTGAGAGAGGCGGGGGTGAGAGAGGCGGGGGTGAGAGAGGCGGGGGTGAGAGAGGTGGGGGTGAGAGAGGCGGGGGTGAGAGAGGCGGGGGTGAGAGAGGCGGGGGTGAGAGAGGCGGGGGTGAGAGAGGCGGGGGTGAGAGAGGCGGGGGTGAGAGAGGCGGGGGTGAGAGAGGCGGGGGTGAGAGAGGTGGTGTCTCACTTCATAACACTTGTCTCCACAGGACTCGTCTCAAGGAAACTCCATATTCCAGATCAACATGATCAAGTACATCAAAGACAAATATCCGAGTCTGCAGGTCATCGGAGGAAACGGTAAAAACACTTTATTTAAACATTTATCTTCTTGGTTAATGTTGTTTCTTCCTGTTAAAAAATACTTTTATTTTGAAAAGACAGGAACAAGTATTGTGTTGTGAAGCAGTAACAATATCAACAAACATTTAAATATTAGTGGCATCGATTCAATTTATGATAAACAAATGTCTACTTTAAATGTTTGACGAACGATAAGAATGTAATTAACTTTTTAATGGTTGAAATAAAAGTTTATTTAGTACCTAATGAAGTTTTATCTTTTGATAGTAGCAGCTCCTGCAAATTAGTTCAAATAAATGTAAATAAATAACATTATAGTTATTATGGTGAAGAGGCTGAAAAATTATGTTTTATGTAAAATGTTTTGACAAAAGAATCTGTTTTTTAAATACACATGACATGTTGCTCAGTTTGTATTTTCTATTTATAGTATACGTTTGTTCATGTGAACATACAGAATAACTTGAATATTTTTAAATGGTCTTTTTATTTATTTAAAAAAACAACTTTGTAATAATCAATCTTATTGACTCTTTATTAGAAGTTTAACATGTCGCCATCTAGTGGCCAGACTACACGTGTTTATATATGATGGATTGATGGATGAAGGGTTAGATTGAATGTTGGATGGATGAATAGATCGAAGGAAGGATGTATGGATGGATGAATAGATCAGAGGATGGCTGGATGAATAGATGGTTGGAAGGATGGCTGGATGGATTGATCAATGGATGGATGGATGGATGGATGGATGGATGAATAGACTAATAAATAAATGGATGAATAGATTGATTGATGGATGATGAATAAATGGATGGATGGATGATGAATGGACTAATAGATGGATGGATGGATGATGAATAAATGGATGGATGGATTGATGAATGGACTAATAAATAAATGGATGAATAGATTGATTGATGGATGATGAATAAATTGATGGATGGATTGATGGATTGATGGATGGATGGATGGATGGATGATGAATAAATTGATGGATGGATGGATGGATGGATGGATGGATGGATGATGAATAAATGGATGGTTGGATTGATGAATGGACTAATAAATAAATGGATGAATAGATTGATTGATGGATGATGAATAAATTGATGGATGGATTGATGGATGATGAATAAATTGATGGATGGATTGATGGATGGATGGATGGATTGATGAATGGACTAATAAATAAATGGATGAATAGATTGATTGATGGATGATGAATAAATTGATTGATTGATGGATTGATGAATGGACTAATGGATGGATGATGAATAAATGGATGGATGGATGGATTGATGAATGGACTAATAGATGGATGGATGGATGGATGAATAGATGTATAAACTTCACTAATGGTTGAACCACTTCCCTCAGTGGTCACAGCAGCTCAGGCCAAGAACCTGATCGACGCAGGTGTGGACGGACTGAGGGTCGGGATGGGCAGCGGATCCATATGTATCACTCAGGAGGGTGAGTTTGATTGACAGGTGTCACACGAGACCCCAACTTTAATAAAGTTATGGATTGAATATTGTTTTTTCATTTACAATTAAAATATTCACTGCGTTTGCTCATCTTTGTGCTGCAAATAAACCTCCAGCCACTAGAGGGCGTCAGTCATCACGTCCTCCACAGCTTCAGGGAGAATGAAATCCCGGGGGATGACTGAGGACGAGAGGATACAGATGCATATTAAGTTTGAATAGCGTTTGACTGGTTGTGGTTCTGACCCTCAGTGCTGGCGTGCGGGCGTCCTCAGGCCACGGCGGTCTACAAGGTGTCGGAGTACGCCCGGAGGTTCGGGGTCCCCGTCATCGCCGACGGGGGGATCCAGACCGTGGGACACATCGCTAAAGCTCTGGCTCTGGGAGCCTCCACGGGTCAGTGGCGGAGGTCGCGGCGGGTGCGGCGCCTTCTGACGTGTCCTCGTCCACAGTGATGATGGGTTCGCTGCTCGCCGCCACCAGCGAGGCGCCCGGAGAATACTTCTTCTCCGACGGCATCCGGCTCAAGAAGTACCGCGGCATGGGCTCCCTGGACGCCATGGACAAGAACCTGGGCTCGCAGACGCGATACTTCAGGTGAGCCCGACCCCGACCCCGGCGCCGACCCGACACTGACCCGGACACGACACTGACCCGGACTCTTGCAGCGAGTGCGACACCATCAAGGTGGCCCAGGGCGTGTCAGGAGCCGTGCAGGATAAAGGTTCGATCCACAAGTTTGTTCCGTACCTGCTGGCAGGAGCTCAGCACTCGTGTCAAGACATCGGAGCCAAGAGCCTCACGCATGTGCGGTCAGTACTATTAGTTCTTTTACTCTTTTACTCTCTCACTCTTTTATTCTTCTACTCTTTTACTCTTTTACTCTTTTACTCTTTTACACTTTTACTCTTTTACTCTTTTATTCTTTTACTATTTTATTATTTTATTCTTTTACTCTTTTACTCTTTTACTCTTTTACTCTTTTATTCTTTTACTATTTTATTATTTTATTCTTTTACTCTTTTACACTTTTACTCTTTTACACTTTTACTCTTTTATTCTTTTACTCTTTTACTCTTTTACTCTTTTACACTTTTACTCTTTTACTCTTTTACTCTTTTACTCTTTTACTCTTTTATTCTTTTACACTTTTACTCTTTTACACTTTTACTCTTTTACACTTTTACTCTTTTATTCTTTTACTCTTTTACACTTTTACTCTTTTATTCTTTTACTCTTTTATTCTTACCTCTTTCTTCTCCCTCTTTTACTCTTTCACTCTTTCTTCTCAGTCTTTTACTCTTTTAGTCTCTCACTCTTTTATTCTTTTACTCTTTTATTCTTCCCTCTTTCTTCTCCCTCTTTTACTCTTTCTTCTCACTCTTTTATTCTTTTACTCTTGTATTATTTTACTCTTTCACTCTTTTACTCTTTCTTCTCACTCTTTTATTCTTTTACTCTTGTATTATTTTACTCTTTCACTCTTTTACTCTTTCTTCTCAGTCTTTTAGTCTCACTCTTTTATTCTTTTACTCTTCCCTCTTTCTTCTCACTCTTGTATTCTTTTACTCTTTAAGTCTTCCCTCTTTCTTTTCACTCTTTTAGTCTTTAAGTCTTTTAATCTTTCTTCTTCCTCTTTTAGTCTCCCTTTTTCTTCTTCCCCTTTTATTCTTCCCTCTTTCTTGTCACTCTTTTAGTCTTTCTTCTTCCGCTTTTAGTCTTTTTCTTCCTTCCTCTTCTCTTTCCTCCTTCTTTGTCGTCTTCCTGCTTCCTCCATGTTCTTTCTATTCCTTCTTTGTCATCTTTCTTATTTGTCCTCCATCCTTCTTCTTTGTCATCATCCCTCCTCCTCATCCATCTTCTTCCTTTTTCTTTGTAGTTTGTTTTCCATCTTTGTCATTTTTCTTTCTCTACTTCTTTGATCTTTCTTCTTTGTGGTCCTCCTTCCTCTTTCTGCTTCCTCCTTCTTTCCTTCTCCATCTTCCTCTTCATTCAGCCTTTCTTCTTCTTACTCCCTTTGCTTCCTTCCTCTGTGTCATCGAACCTTCCTCAGTCTTCCCTCGTTTTCCTTGTTCTTCTCTTCCATCTTTTTTCTCTTTCTTCTTTATCTTTCTCTCTTCATGGTCTCCCTTCTTTCTTCTTCTCGTTGCGTTGAGGTTCAGTTCTTGCTCTTCTTCTTACTCTCCTTCCTCTCCTCTCCCTGTGGTTGTCAAGTGTATCTTCAGTCTCTCCTTCTGCCTGCAGAGCCATGATGTATTCTGGAGACCTGAAGTTCGAGAAGAGAACCGCGTCCGCTCAGATGGAGGGAGGAGTCCACAGCCTGCACAGGTACAGACGCCGCCCTCCAGTGGTGAAGACGGTGTATTACAGCTGCCTTGTGTTTGTGCTCCTCAGCTACGAGAAGCGATTGTTCTGAAGCTCCTGATCTTCTGCCTTATTAATGCAAACTCAACAAGTCTTCCTGAACCTTCTGCATGTTTGTCGTGTCCAATAAAGAGCACGTGTTTTGATAAAGATGGTCGCCGTCATGAGCTGCTGCGTCCGACTGGATCCAACAGGATCAAAGCAATTATTTCAAGCTTGAAAAATACGTTTTTACTGAAGGTTTAAATAAATATGTGCAGAAAACATCTTTATACTTTAATTTAATCCAATAAGTAGAGTTTGTGTTAAATAACTGAAATGATCAGTTCTGTACGTGCACTTCCTGGGATGATGTCACAACGAACATCTTATTTTTATTTTTTAGTCAAAGAAACGTCAACAGAACCATTGAATGTTACTTTAAATCACGTAAAAACATTTCTATCAACAAAAAGACGAGTCACTCAACTACCAACTGAACCAGTGTCTTTATAATGTTCTAAGTACTTAATGACGCGCAGTGACTGAGGGTCGACTGAGTCGACGTCGTAACATCTAACTTCCATAAACTTCAGGATCAGTGACACAAAAGTACATTTAACAAGTTTAGTTCCGTCATAAACGGCGTTAAACACTTTGGTTTGAGTTGAAAGTTGACAAATTAAACTGACAGATGTTACATGTTGGTCCAGAGACTGTTGACTTTATTGTTGTGTGAATAACATTTTGAGATATTTTTCTCTTTGTGTTCTTGTGTAACTAATGAAGGCACGATATTGGAAATGAGTCGACAAGTGTCTAGAATTGCGTCTTAAAAGTCAAACTAAACACAAATAAATGTCGGACTGTGTCGTCCAGCCAAGATGAACGGATGGGATTCGAACTATGACCTTCTGAGGTTTATTCAGACGTGTCACCACTACACCAGATCACCTTCACACCAAACATTTTGGTTTGCTTTTATTTGACCTTCATGGTCAAAATGTCAAACCAAAAGCATCAGGTGGGTTTTGAACCCAAGACCTCTGGATGTACCATGCAGAGATTCGACCACTAGACCATCAGCTTTGACTCTTTTTAATTTCGTTTGGACGCCTTTGACCTTCACTCTTGTAGATCTGAGCTAAGATTCAAAGGGTTTGACTTGACTCTTGATCACATCAACTCATCTCTCTTAGTAGCTCAGTCAGTTGAGCTCTGGGTTAGTCACCGAGTGGTTGTCGGTTCGAATCCCTCACGGTCATGTTGCTCCAGTCACTGGTTCTTTTAAAGCAGGAGGATCGACCTGAAGGTCAAAGAGTCTCTGGATCTCATGGACTCATGTGTGTTGATGGCTCAGTGGGTTCAGCACCTGGTTACTGACCGAAGGATCATGGGTTCGCGTCCCAGAGCTACAGGGTCAGTGATCTGGTGCCGCCGGGGACGAGGTATCATCACCAAAAGTGGATGGGAAGAGACCCCAGGTCAAGGAGGGGGGTCAACACTCCCCCCTCCATAGAGTTTGTTGAAAGAGATTAAGTTTAAAAATAAGTTAATGATAAAAGTAAGTTAAGGGTTAAGAAGATAATCATCCAGAAGAAGGTAGTTAATAAAGTGCTCTGTACCTCTGAGGTCCCCTGAAGGTGTGCAATTGTTAGAATACATGTAGACAAAGATAAACTAGATTATTCAGAGATAAAAGGTCACAGACCCTTCAGTCAGTGACCAGGTGTTGAACCCACTGAGCAGTTAACTTTTTAGTAATTTAATTTTTTATTAACTACCATCAACATTAATGACACTTGTGTCTTAAAAATGTCAAGTTTCATGAAACTGTTAATATAATCATGTTTAAAACAAACATCTTGTACAACTTTGAGGAGGGAGTTATATTTTTATTTTGCAGCTTCAACAAGTGTCTTAAACATGACTCTACTGACCCACACTTCCTGGATGACAGGAAGTGGTTCACTCTAACCACTTCCTGTCATCCAGGAAGTTTAAGAACAGCATGAAGACTCCTCAGGTTCTCCATGTAGCTTCAGACGCTCCTGTGGTGGAGAACAGACGTCACAACTCTGCAGGTCAAAGGTCAAATACAACAGTCACAGCAGCAGATCCTCACCAAGATGTTGCTGAAGTCCATGACCTGCTTCTCCATCATGTCCTCGCTCACCTTCTCCTGTCCAGGAAGGAGACATTAGGACCAAACCAGAGTTGATGGACTGAAGACACTCACACAGGTGGTGTTAGCGAGCCATGATCTCATGACCTTCAGGAGTCCGTGGATCCAACAAAACCTCCGGGACTTTCCATCATCATCATCTTCATCTTCTTCTTCATCATCGTCTCGCTCTGTTGCTTCACCTGACGATCACACGCGTCTCCAGTTTCACGTCTTTTATGAACCAACGACCAGTTAATAACGTTCATGATCCAGTCGAGCGTCACGACCTTCAACTGTCGTTCTTCCTCTGAAGATTCAAATAGAAAGACGTGAGAAACATTAGTAGATAAACTACAGAAATAAATCAGTGAGTTAATTAAAACTTTTTTTTTTAATGTATTTATTCCTTATTTATTGACGACTTCAGTCACAGTGAGTCTTAATATTAGATTCATTATTGATCAACACTTGAGTCGTGAATAAATACAAGCAAATAAATAATGTGTCAATAAAATTATTAAATCATGTAAATACGACTACTTGAATAAATAAAATAAAAACAAATTAATAGAGTGTAAATAAATAAAATAAAAGCATATAAATATAGTGTAAAAAAAAAATCAAAATAAAAGCAAATTAACAGAATAAATAAAACAAATAAAAGTATATAAATAGAGTGTAAATAAATAAAATAAAAGCGTATAGAGTGTAAATAAAACAAATAAGTGTTTAAACAGAGTGTGAATAAATAAAATAAAGCATATAGAGTGTAAATGAAAAAAAGCATATAAATATAGTGTGAATAAATTAAAATAAAAGCAAATTAACAGAGTAAATAAAAAATAAAAAAGTATATAGAGTGTAAATAAATAAAATAAAAGCGTATAAATAGTGTAAATGAATCAAATAAAAGCATATACAAACAGTGTCAATAAATTAAAATAAAAGCAAATTAACAGAGTAAATAAAAGCAAATTAACAGAGTAAATAAAATAAATAAATAATATAAACAGAGTGTAAATAAATTATATAAAAGCGTATAAACAGAGTGTAAATAAATAAAATAAAAGCATATGGAGTGTAAATGAAAAAATAAAAGCATATAAATAGAGTGTAAATAATAAAATAAAAGCGTTTAAAAAATGTGTAAATAAAAAAAATAGAATCATATAAATACAGTGTAAATAAATAAAAATAACAGCATATAAATAGAGTGTAAATAAATCAAATAAAAGCATATAAAAAATCTGTGTAAATAAAAAATTAAAAAATCATATAAATAGAGTGGAAATAAATAAAATAAAAGCATATACATATAGTGTAATTAAATTAAATTAAAAGCGTATAGAGTGTAAATTATAAAATAAAAGCAAATTAACAGAGTAAATAAAATAAATAAATAATATAAATAGAGTGTAAATAAATAAAATAAAAGCGTATAAACAGAGTGTAAATAAATAAAATAAAAGCGTATAGAGTGTAAATGAAAAAATAAAAGCATATAAATAGAGTGTAAATAAAAAAATAAATAAAATAAAAGCGTTTAAAAAATGTGTAAATAAAAAAAATAGAATCATATAAATACAGTGTAAATAAATAAAAATAACAGCATATAAATAGAGTGTAAATAAATCAAATAAAAGCATATAAAAAATCTGTGTAAATAAAAAATTAAAAAATCATATAAATAGAGTGGAAATAAATAAAATAAAAGCATATACATATAGTGTAATTAAATTAAATTAAAAGCGTATAGAGTGTAAATTATAAAATAAAAGCAAATTAACAGAGTAAATAAAATAAATAAATAATATAAATAGAGTGTAAATAAATAAAATAAAAGCGTATAAACAGAGTGTAAATAAATAAAATAAAAGCGTATAGAGTGTGAATGAAAAAATAAAAGCATATAAATAGAGTGTAAATAAAAAAATAAATAAAATAAAAGTGTTTAAAAAATGTGTAAATAAAAAAAATAGAATCATATAAATACAGTGTAAATAAATAAAAATAACAGCATATAAATAGAGTGTAAATAAATCAAATAAAAGCATATAAAAAATCTGTGTAAATAAAAAATAAAAAAAGCATATAAATAGAGTGTAAATAAATAAAATAAAAGCATATAGAGTGTGAATAAATAAAATAAAAGGAAAATAATAGAGTATAAATAAATAAAATAAAAGCATATAGATAGAGTGTAAAACAATAAAATAAAAGCATATAGAGTGTAAATAAATACAATAAAAGCGTATAGTGTAAAAATTCAAGTAAAAGCATATAGAGTGTAAATAAATAAAATAAAAGCATAAAAATAGAGTGTAAATAAAATAGTATAGTGTGTAAATAAATCTAATAAAAGAATATAAAAAGAGTGTAAATAAATCGAATAAAACCGTATAAAAAGAGTGTAAATAAATCAAATAAAACCGTATAAATGGAGTGTGAATAAATAAAAGGAAATTAATAGTGTAAATAAATCAAATAAAAAAAATATAGAGCGTAAATAAATCTAATAAAATAATATAAAAATGATGTAAATAAATCTACTAAAAGAATATAGAGTGTGAATAAATAAAATAAAAGCAAATTAACAGTGTAAATAAATAAAATAAAAACAACAAAGTAAAGTATGATGAAAACCTAATAATTATTTAACTCATAAATGAAACAAACAAGTTTAGTTTTCATTTCAGTCTAAACGCGAGGACGATAAACTCAGAAGGGTGTGTGTGTGTTTACGTGGGTGTGTGTGTGTTTACGTGGGTGTGTGTGTGTGTGTGTGTGTGTGTGTGTGTGTGTGTGTGAAAGGGTGTGTGTGTGTGTGTACGTGCGTGTGGGAGAAGGAAAGTGAAAGTAAACTAAGACTATTTAAGCAGCTCGAGTGACGCGACAGACAGAAGAGAGAAGCAGACGATCATCACAGGAGGTAAGAAAACATTCTCTCCTCTCTTCCGTCACATCTGTGCTGATGTTACACTTCTTTTCTTCTTATTCTCCTTCTTTCTCTTCTTCTTCTGCTCAAGATGAGCGTAAGAACGCGCACCGATGACGTCACAGAGCTCTGACTTTAGGTTTCGTTTTACAATAAACTGTTTTACTTTCTTTAACTTTTACAAACATTATGACCATCAAAATGTTTTACTGTCACGTCTTCAGTCGTTTAGAGTTTATATAGAAGTATATTATAATTCTGTTTATGTAAATATATTAAAATCAACGTAACTGTTTCTATCTTATAATGATAATTTATTTACACAAGTACAAATAAATCAATGATTCAAATAGAATTTAACAAATTAAAACTAATGATAAAACCAAGATTGGAACAATATATAGTCGTTTATTTTTATGTATTCGTTCATTCATTTATATTTCTTAATTAAATGTTAATATTTAACTCATGTATTTATTAAAATTGTTTATTTATATCTATTTATATTTGTGTTTAGAGTTTGACATTAACTTTTGACGAGATTCAAGCGGAATTATTGATCGATCAGAACTGAAAACTAAGTTCCAGAAACAGGAATAAAAACGCGCACCGGAAGTGGACGTGTCACGTGATTTATTCTAAGTCAGGAGACGCGTGTCAAGGTCACTGAGAATGAATCAGAGTTTTTACTGCTTTCATGCTTTCAACACAAATGAAAACTGTTTTTCAATCGTCTTCACGGAACAAAACTGAGAGTCAAAGCCAGTGAAGAAAGAAAAGACAAACTTGGTGATTATTATTATAAATAATAATTATAATTTATTATAAATAATAATTATAATTTATAATAATAATAATAATAATAAGAAGAAGAAGAAATAAATGAATCACTGCACAGCGGCAGATGCGATGTTGGTCTCACCTGGTGGCCGTTATAAGTATTGCAGCCTATGTTGGCAAGATGAAACTTTATTTGTATCACAAGTTGACAAACGATAACAAAGCAGCAGCAAAAGAGTTTCTTCTACGGTTACATCTCTAAAACTTAGTTCAATATTTTTTGTTACTCGTTTCAGAAAGTGAAACCTATATATTCTATAGATTCATTACACATAGAGTCAAACATTTATTCCTTGAAATGTTGATGATTGTGTCTTATAATGAAAACCTTAGAATATTACATAAGATCAATGAAGAAAATGATATTTTAAACAAAAATGCTTCTGAAAAGTTTGTTCGTTTCCATGCACTCAATACTTGCTTGTTCCTCCTCTTGCATGAAGTCCTGCATCAGTGGTGTCATGGAAGCATCAGTGGTGTCATGGAAGCATCAGTGGTGTCATGGAAGCATCAGTGGTGTCATGGAAGCATCAGTGGTGTCATGGAAGCATCAGTGGTGTCATGGAAGCATCAGTGGTGTCATGGAAGCATCAGTGGTGTCATGGAAGCATCAGTGGTGTCATGGAAGCATCAGTGGTGTCATGGAAGCATCAGTGGTGTCATGGAAGCATCAGTGATGTCATGGAAGCATCAGTGGTGTCATGGAAGCATCGGTGGTGTCATGGAAGCATCGGTGGTGTCATGGAAGCATCAGTGGTGTCATGGAAGCATCAGTGGTGTCATGGAAGCATCAGTGGTGTCATGGAAGCATCAGTGGTGTCATGGAAGCATCAGTGGTGTCATGGAAGCATCAGTGGTGTCATGGAAGCATCAGTGGTGTCATGGAAGCATCGGTGGTGTCATGGAAGCATCGGTGGTGTCATGGAAGCATCGGTGGTGTCATGGAAGCATCAGTGGTGTCATGGAAGCATCAGTGGTGTCATGGAAGCATCAGTGGTGTCATGGAAGCATCGGTGGTGTCATGGAAGCATCAGTGGTGTCATGGAAGCATCAGTGGTGTCATGGAAGCATCAGTGGTGTCATGGAAGCATCAGTGGTGTCATGGAAGCATCAGTGGTGTCATGGAAGCATCAGTGGTGTCATGGAAGCATCAGTGGTGTCATGGAAGCATCAGTGGTGTCATGGAAGCATGGAGGCTTTGATAGAACCTTCATCGTTGGCTCTGGTGTCTCATCTTACTCTTGACTATACCTCATGTAATATTCTTATTTTCGGAGGTTTTCATTATAAAACACAATCATCAACATGTCAAGGAATAAATGTTTGAAATGTTTGACTCTATGTGTAATGAATCTATAGAATATATAGGTTTCAAATTCTGAAATGAATAACAAAATATATTGAACTTTTTCATGATATTCTCATTTTTTTCAGATGTACTTGTATATGTTTGTTTGTAAATATTATGTTTTGATTTGCTCTGATTACACCTTAAACCTAAAACAATCGAATAAAAGTGAAATGTTTTATGATTGAGTTAAAATGATCATGTAAACATTATTTAAATCCAGTGTCGTGATCTGGAAACTATTGTAGTATAAAAAAAAATATAGTAAAACAAGCTTTTGTCCTCAATTGTTGATCAAAACAAACATTAAAAAAATTAAATAAACTGTGATTTATTATAAGTAGTTTCTCACTGTATGAACAAGTTATTATAAAGTGAAAATCATTTAATTCACACAAATAATTTCTGAATAAATAAATAGAAATTAAATGTTTTCCTGTTTCTGGAACTTGACGTTGGATTTGATTGAGATCAACAAAGATTCAGGAAGTCATGGTTGTGTCTTCAGATGTCAACACAGTCAACAACATCCTCCTGGTTGCATTCAATAAATCAAGAATCAAAGATTCTAAAAGTCAGATTCTCCATCGACCACTGACCACTGCGGCTCCACAAATTCTGATTCAAAGTTTTAAAATATCTCACATATTTTTTCTCACAGGTCTGCGGCTGAACCTCTAACAGGACTCCTCAGGTGAGCGGGTCAGGTGAGCGGGCCAGGTGAGCGGGTCAGGTGAGCGGGCCAGGTGAGCGGGCCAGGTGAGCGGGTCAAGTGAGCGGGTCAGGGTCAGGTGCAGGAGAACTCCTTGTCTGGTGGCTGGGATTGTAACGGAACCCATAATTCTGCTGTGACACTGAGGCCCAGCTGGTTATCGGTTCCGTTTCCATCCCAGCGACACAACTTCCGTCAGTCGTCGGCGACTCTTCGAAACGAGCGAGAAGGTGTTTTCCCTCAATGACACGATTTCTCCCGGAATGCTGCTCGACGATGCAACCGGGAACTTCGTGTCAGCCACGGAGGACGACCAGGAACGACGACGCTTGTTCGGGTCGACATGAAGAGTTGAGAACAACTGCACGTGTTTGTGATGTTTTGAATCAAATAAACCTTTACTACGTCAAACTACTACGAGTCTTGTTTGTCGACACAACATGAATTTAAATCCAATAAATCAAAGATAAACTCAAGTATGTATGTAATAATAATAATGTGTATAATAATGTATTTATATATGTAACCATCTCTATATTATCTGACCCTTCAACACAATTATTGATCGATTGATGGTAACAACCGTCAGTCTAGACCAGATTATTGAACGACCCGTTGATACTTTAGTCTCGTGTGTCGTCTGTGTCACAGTTTGATTTATCTTCACCTGCAGTTATTAATGTTCTCTTGAAATATCATCCAATGGAGCCAAAATATACAGTTATTTAATAATTGTTTGTCTTTACAACGATTTACATCAAGCTTTGATCACAGAACATTGTCGTGTATTTTACTGACCTTTTGTGATAATTTCATTTATTTTTTATTTGTTTATTCTTGTTATTACTTGTGCACATGTGTGTGTAGTTATTTCTCTCTTATTAGTATTATTTCGATTTAAATGCTTCTCAAGATATATTCACGTTTCATTTATTTGTGCTTTTATATACAAGCATGAACTTTATATTTATAATCTTGCAAATAAACAATAATAAAGAGTCAGTTCGAGGTTTGAAGGTCAACTAATGATAAACTATAACTATACTAGTCTCCGGACATGTAGTAGATGTTGAAGTCTTCCTTATCAAGATGCAGTCCCTCTTCATCATTATCGTCATTAATGACGCACGGTGACAAACTTCCATGCTTGACCAATCACAGCAGAGTGGGCGCGGTTATGGTCAACAAGATTTCATCTCCAGAAAAAAGTGGTTTTAAGATCACTTTCTTGTGTCAACATTTCAATGAAAAGAGAGTTTTGTACACACACACACACACACACACATCACAACCACACACGCACATACACACTTGAATCCAACTTTATATAGCAGACTTAATAAAACCAGATTTGTATTTAATTAACTAAACCTAACTGAAGAAAGTGTATCAACACATGGGTTGAAAATTCAACTAGTTTTCCTCGCGTCAATAAAGCCTCCAGCCAGTAGGTGGCGACAGCGAGTGACTTCCGCTCCGGTCACGCTCAGAAACACGGCAGGAAGGAGAACAACAGCTGACATGTCAATAGTTCCTCGGGAGGAACAACTGGACTGATGCTGATGCCGAGTTTCCACGAGACCACTGACGATCACTGACGATCACTGACGAGGACTGACGACTGACCTGCGAGGCTCGTCCTCGTCATCACATCGCGACACACTATCGCGACAGAGAGGATGCAGAACATGGACGAGTCTGCTCCGCTCAGGATCACTCCGACCGTCCGGGCTCTGAGCTCGGCTCTGCGGGGGGCCATGGACCAGGTCCACGAGGACGAGAGGATCTTCCCAGACCCGGAGAAGCTCTGGTTCAAAGAGAGCAGCGCCAAGAACCTGAGGAACCGAGACTTCCTGTCGCCGAGCACCGTCCTCAACACACTGTATGCAGACGGACAGGTGCGTTTAATACACACTAGTACTACTACACACTAGTACTACTACACACATGTGTGTTTACTCTTATCAACACACTGTATGCAGATGGACAGGTGCGTTTAATACACACTAGTACTACTACACACTAGTACTACTACACACATGTGTGTTTACTCTTATCAACACACTGTATGCAGACGGACAGGTGCGTTTAATACACACTAGTACTACTACACACTAGTACTACTACACACATGTGTGTTTACTCTTATCAACACACTGTATGCAGACGGACAGGTGCGTTTAATACACACTAGTACTACTACACACTAGTACTACTACACACTAGTACTACTACACACATGTGTGTTTACTCTTATCAACACACTGTATGCAGACGGACAGGTGCGTTTAATACACACTAGTACTACTACACACTAGTACTACTACACACATGTGTGTTTACTCTTATCAACACACTGTATGCAGACGGACAGGTGCGTTTAATACACACTAGTACTACTACACACTAGTACTACTACACACATGTGTGTTTACTCTTATCAACACACTGTATGCAGATGGACAGGTGCGTTTAATACACACTAGTACTACTACACACATGTGTGTTTACTCTTATCAACACACTGTATGCAGACGGACAGGTGCGTTTAATACACACTAGTATTACTACACACTAGTACTACTACACACATGTGTGTTTACTCTTATCAACACACTGTATGCAGATGGACAGGTGCGTTTAATACACACTAGTACTACTACACACATGTGTGTTTACTCTTATCAACACACTGTATGCAGACGGACAGGTGGGTTTGAATACACACTAGTACTACTACACACGTGTTTGTTTACTTTTATCAACTATACACTGTGATGTATAGTTTAAATACACACTAATACTACTACACACATGTTTGTTTGCTCTTATCAACTACACACTATGATGTAGAATACACACATGTTTGTTTACTTTTATCAACTACACACTATGATGTAGAATACACACATGTTTTAGTTTTATAAACTACACACTATGATGTATAATACACACATGTTTGTTTACTTTTATCAACTACACACTATGATGTAGAATACACACATGTTTTAGTTTTATCAACTACACACTATGATGTAGAATACACACATGTTTTAGTTTTATAAACTACACACTATGATGTAGAATACACACATGTTTTAGTTTTATAAACTACACACTATGATGTATAATACACACATGTTTGTTTACCTTTATCAACTACACACTATGATGTAGAATACACACATGTTTTAGTTTTATAAACTACACACTATGATGTAGAATACTCACATGTTTTAGTTTTATAAACTACACACTATGATGTATAATACACGCATGTTTGTTTACTTTTATCAACTACACACTATGATGTAGAATACTCACATGTTTTAGTTTATAAACTACACACTATGATGTAGAATACACACATGTTTTAGTTTTATAAACTACACACTATGATGTAGAATACTCGCATGTTTTAGTTTTATAAACTACACACTATGATGTAGAATACTTACATGTTTTAGTTTTATAAACTACACACTATGATGTAGAATACTTACATGTTTTAGTTTTTATAAACTACACACTATGATGTATAATACTCACATGTTTTAGTTTTATAAACTACACACTATGATGTATAATACTCACATGTTTTAGTTTTATAAACTACACACTATGATGTAGAATACACACATGTTTTAGTTTTATAAACTACACACTATGATGTATAATACACGCATGTTTGTTTACTTTTATCAACTACACACTATGATGTAGAATACACACATGTTTGTTTACTTTTATCAACTACACACTATGATGTAGAATACACACATGTTTTAGTTTTATCAACTACACACTATGATGTAGAATACTCACATGTTTTAGTTTTATAAACTACACACTATGATGTAGAATACACACATGTTTTAGTTTTATAAACTACACACTATGATGTATAATACACGCATGTTTGTTTACTTTTATCAACTACACACTATGATGTAGAATACTCACATGTTTTAGTTTATAAACTACACACTATGATGTAGAATACACACATGTTTTAGTTTTATAAACTACACACTATGATGTAGAATACTCGCATGTTTTAGTTTTATAAACTACACACTATGATGTAGAATACTTACATGTTTTAGTTTTTATAAACTACACACTATGATGTATAATACTCACATGTTTTAGTTTTATAAACTACACACTATGATGTAGAATACTCACATGTTTTAGTTTTATAAACTACACACTATGATGTATAATACTCACATGTTTTAGTTTTATAAACTACACACTATGATGTAGAATACACACATGTTTTAGTTTTATAAACTACACACTATGATGTAGAATACACACATGTTTTAGTTTTATAAACTACACACTATGATGTATAATACACGCATGTTTGTTTACTTTTATCAACTACACACTATGATGTAGAATACACGCATGTTTTAGTTTTATAAACTATACACTATGATGTAGAATACACACATGTTTTAGTTTTATAAACTACACACTATGATGTATAATACACACATGTTTGTTTACCTTTATCAACTACACACTATGATGTAGAATACACACATGTTTTAGTTTTATAAACTACACACTATGATGTAGAATACACACATGTTTTAGTTTTATAAACTACACACTATGATGTATAATACACACATGTTTGTTTACCTTTATCAACTACACACTATGATGTAGAATACACACATGTTTTAGTTTTATAAACTACACACTATGATGTAGAATACACACATGTTTGTTTACCTTTATCAACTACACACTATGATGTAGAATACACACATGTTTTAGTTTTATAAACTACACACTATGATGTATAATACACACATGTTTGTTTACCTTTATCAACTACACACTATGATGTAGAATACACACATGTTTTAGTTTTATAAACTACACACTATGATGTAGAATACACACATGTTTTAGTTTTATAAACTACACACTATGATGTATAATACACACATGTTTTAGTTTTATAAACTACACACTATGATGTATAATACACACATGTTTTAGTTTTATAAACTACACACTATGATGTAGAATACACACATGTTTTAGTTTTATAAACTACACACTATGATGTATAATACACACATGTTTTAGTTTTATAAACTACACACTATGATGTAGAATACACACATGTTTTAGTTTTATAAACTACACACTATGATGTATAATACACACATGTTTTAGTTTTATAAACTACACACTATGATGTAGAATACTCACATGTTTTAGTTTTATAAACTACACACTATGATGTAGAATACACACATGTTTTAGTTTTATAAACTACACACTATGATGTAGAATACTCACATGTTTTAGTTTTATAAACTACACACTATGATGTATAATACACGCATGTTTGTTTACTTTTATCAACTACACACTATCATGTAGAATACTCACATGTTTTAGTTTTATAAACTACACACTATGATGTAGAATACACACATGTTTTAGTTTTATAAACTACACACTATGATGTAGAATACACACATGTTTTAGTTTTATAAACTACACACTATGATGTATAATACACGCATGTTTGTTTACTTTTATCAACTACACACTATGATGTAGAATACTCACATGTTTTAGTTTATAAACTACACACTATGATGTAGAATACACACATGTTTTAGTTTTATAAACTACACACTATGATGTAGAATACTCACATGTTTTAGTTTTATAAACTACACACTATGATGTAGAATACTCACATGTTTTAGTTTTATAAACTACACACTATGATGTAGAATACACACATGTTTTAGTTTTATAAACTACACACTATGATGTAGAATACACACATGTTTTAGTTTTATAAACTACACACTATGATGTAGAATACACACATGTTTTAGTTTTATAAACTACACACTATGATGTAGAATACTCACATGTTTTAGTTTATAAACTACACACTATGATGTAGAATACACACATGTTTTAGTTTTATAAACTACACACTATGATGTAGAATACTCACATGTTTTAGTTTTATAAACTACACACTATGATGTAGAATACTCACATGTTTTAGTTTTATAAACTACACACTATGATGTAGAATACACACATGTTTTAGTTTTATAAACTACACACTATGATGTAGAATACACACATGTTTTAGTTTTATAAACTACACACTATGATGTAGAATACACACATGTTTTAGTTTTATAAACTACACACTATGATGTAGAATACACACATGTTTTAGTTTTATAAACTACACACTATGATGTAGAATACACACATGTTTTAGTTTTATAAACTACACACTATGATGTATAATACACACATGTTTTGTTACACGATGTTTGTTCGTCTCATAATCAACTGTCATTTACTTCAATCTCATTGTGTTACAAACAACTTTTCAAATGATTCCACTAAATCTAACAACAAATGTAAATAAACGAGATCTGAAGTCAATGTAAAGTGAATCACAATTAAATTATAGAAGACATTGAATATTTCTATGATGACACGGATAGACAACGATGACAAAAAGACCACTTTAGAGAAACGTTTGTGAGCAGACGCTTCAGCCTGAAGCATCAATTATTGACCCACGTGCACGACTTTAATGTGGGTCACTGTGTACAAACGTTACATAAACGTGTTTCTGTTCAGACAAATACTCACGAGCGGTTAGATTAGTCGACAGAGAACTATTATCCTACGTACTATCGTATTTATATCATATTATATTACAAATTCATATCCAATTATATGATGAATCCACTATGATTCAGGGAAACAAAGAACTTTAAAAAACAAACAGAAATGTGAGCAAAAGAAGGATTAAATGAATGTGAGTGTTGATGATCATGAAGGTGTGTAAACGTTAATATTGTTGTGTATTTATGACGACGGTGTGTAATCGTTCTGACCTTCTCTTCTCCTCCAGGTTCCTCCTGCTGTGATGTCCAGGGTCCTGTCCCCCCGTGGTCGTGGGGTGCTCCCCGTGGCGGGGGGCGAGGTGATGGGCGAGGGTCTCCGGGTGCGGGTGGATCGACCCGCCGCCTTCAAGGCGGTGCTGGCGGGCGGCGGCGCCGAGTATCTGACCCCTCACGGTCAGAGGCAGGGTCGCCTGGTCCTCAACTGTCCGGCCCTCCACCCCAGACCCGACGCCCCCTCCCCGGACGCCCTCACGCTCGGCCAGCTCCGGACCATCCTGCTGACGGACCACCTGGGGGCGCTGCTGAGGAGACAAGGGTAGGAGGTCACAGGGTTTTGTTCGCGCATCGACGCCGACGTTCGTTTGAATCGCAGGTTCACGGTCTCGTACTGCCCCGCCCTCCCCGACCACTGCCACCTGGTCCACTTCCTGAGGGACCTGGGGATCGACTGGCCCACGGTCCAGAGCAACCGGGACGCCGAGGGTCTGGAGGAGAAGATCCGGGAGGCTCTGGAGAAGTCCAGGTTCAGAGAGAGGGAGACGGACCGATGCTGGAGGGCCAACGGAGGGAAGAGGGCGGAGGAGGCGGAGAACGAGGGGTCGCTCCGGGTCAACTTGAAGCAGGTCTTTCAGGAGGAGGGGCTGCTGGGATACGACCCCAGCGTGGGCACCTGCACAGGTGAGGTGCTCGGAAGTGAGTCAAAGTTCTACGACGATTAAACGAGTGTGTTCCAGTGCATGGAGACAGCATCGCACACTTGGCCCACCTGGACCGGGCCACTGCGGACTGCACGGTGAGTCCAGCAGCAGAACTGATCGTTCCATCCATGACTCGGCGCTCGTTTGGTTTGGTCTGGTGACGCTAATATAGCGACATTTGATTAAGAATTAAAAAAAACATTGAATTTAGATAATTTAATTTTAAATTATTGGAATATCAAACTGTAAAAATCATTTATTTTGAAAATATTCAATTTATCTTAGTAATTAAAAACAAATTAAACCTTTTTTAAATAATTAAAATTGAATTAAATGAAATAAAAAAGTCAATTCAGCTCGACTCAGACGGTCAATAAAACACAAACTAACTCTCGGCTCGATCCAAGGTATCCATGGCAACAGTCGTGCACGTGACCTCGTATCAGGACGAGTTCCGTCAGCAGCAGATCGCGATGCTGTGGCGGGCGAGCGGGGCGACACACACTCAGGTAACTACACAACACACACTCGGGTAACTACACAACACACACACAACACTGTGTTGTTGTCGTTCTCACCCGTGCTGCTGCTCCCCAGAAACACCTGGTGTGCGGGCCGGTGAAGACGCCCGGTTCTCAACTCTCGGCCGCTCAGTATCTGCAGTAAGTAACCGTCGATCAGCTGTTCCCGAACCCGGTGTCAATAAAGAAAACTTTATCTCGCTCAGGCTCAGACGAGGACAGATGAAGGAAGCCTCTGAGATGAAGTACGGGGATCAAGTTGAAGGTCAAACGTGGGACGACATCATCAAGGTCATGACCTCGGCCACCGTACGGTTCGAGCTGCTGTCGACCGTCCACACCAGCCCCGTGAGTCCGGTCTCCATGATTGACAGCTGCGGGAGATTGACTGACGGCTGTTGCAGGTGACCCTGGACGTCCAGAAGGAGGGCGGGGTCTCCACCAAAGGACCCCGAGGAGGCGTGTTCGTCATGTACAACTGCGCCCGACTACACACTCTGTTCGACAGCTACGAGAGGGCGGTGGAGAAGGGTGAGACCGACCTGTCAGCTGATGTCACCATAGCAACAGAGACTCACATGTTCGTCTGCAGGTCAGTACCCGGAGATCCCTGACGGGTCAGAGCTGGACTTCTCGGCCCTCAAAGAGGAGGTAGATGGAATATTTATGCATATGTAACATATAGATATATATATAAATATATACAGTATATAAAACTGAGAACCTCTTTAATATCCGGTTTCCTTAAACATAATTCTTGAAGCTTAAATCCTGCGAGATCCCCGTGATGACTGAGGACGAGAGGATACAGTGAGTCAAGCAGCTTTTAAAGCTGATGTTTGGACATATTTTGGTTTAAAAAGAAACTAAAGCAGTTCCGACTTTGTCAAGAGTCATGTGGTCTGTAAATACTACAACACCAGAGTCAAGTACTGGACAATACTACACATATATACTTGTTACTACAATATCACAACACCAGAGTCAAGTACTGGACAATACTACACATATATACTTGTTACTACACTATCACAACACCAGAGTCAAGTACTGGACAATACTACACATATATACTTGTTACTACACTATCACAACACCAGAGTCAAGTACTGGACAATACTACACATATATACTTGTTACTACACTATCACAACACCAGAGTCAAGTACTGGACAATACTACACATATATACTTGTTACTACAATATCACAACACCAGAGTCAAGTACTGGACAATACTACACATATATACTTGTTACTACACTATCACAACACCAGAGTCAAGTACTGGACAATATTACACATATATCCTTGTTACTACACTATCACAACACCAGAGTCAAGTACTGGACAATATTACACATATATCCTTGTTACTACACTATCACAACACCAGAGTCAAGTACTGGACAATACTACACATATATACTTGTTACTACACTATCACAACACCAGAGTCAAGTACTGGACAATACTACACATATATACTTGTTACTACACTATCACAACACCAGAGTCAAGTACTGGACAATATTACACATATATCCTTGTTACTACACTATCACAACACCAGAGTCAAGTACTGGACAATACTACACATATATACTTGTTACTACACTATCACAACACCAGAGTCAAGTACTGGACAATATTACACATATATACTTGTTACTACACTATCACAACACCAGAGTCAAGTACTGGACAATATTACACATATATCCTAGTTACTACACTATCACAACACCAGAGTCAAGTACTGGACAATACTACACATATATACTTGTTACTACACTATCACAACACCAGAGTCAAGTACTGGACAATATTACACATATATCCTTGTTACTACACTATCACAACACCAGAGTCAAGTACTGGACAATACTACACATATATCCTTGTTACTACACTATCACAACACCAGAGTCAAGTACTGGACAATATTACACATATATCCTTGTTACTACACTATCACAACACCAGAGTCAAGTACTGGACAATACTACACATATATACTTGTTACTACACTATCACAACACCAGAGTCAAGTACTGGACAATACTACACATATATACTTGTTACTACACTATCACAACACCAGAGTCAAGTACTGGACAATACTACACATATATACTTGTTACTACACTATCACAACACCAGAGTCAAGTACTGGACAATATTACACATATATCCTTGTTACTACACTATCACAACACCAGAGTCAAGTACTGGACAATACTACACATATATACTTGTTACTACACTATCACAACACCAGAGTCAAGTACTGGACAATACTACACATATATACTTGTTACTACACTATCACAACACCAGAGTCAAGTACTGGACAATACTACACATATATACTTGTTACTACACTATCACAACACCAGAGTCAAGTACTGGACAATACTACACATATATACTTGTTACTACAATATCACAACACCAGAGTCAAGTACTGGACAATACTACACATATATACTTGTTACTACACTATCACAACACCAGAGTCAAGTACTGGACAATATTACACATATATCCTTGTTACTACACTATCACAACACCAGAGTCAAGTACTGGACAATACTACACATATATACTTGTTACTACACTATCACAACACCAGAGTCAAGTACTGGACAATATTACACATATATCCTTGTTACTACACTATCACAACACCAGAGTCAAGTACTGGACAATATTACACATATATACTTGTTACTACACTATCACAACACCAGAGTCAAGTACTGGACAATATTACACATATATACTTGTTACTACACTATCACAACACCAGAGTCAAGTACTGGACAATATTACACATATATCCTTGTTACTACACTATCACAACACCAGAGTCAAGTACTGGACAATATTACACATATATACTTGTTACTACACTATCACAACACCAGAGTCAAGTACTGGACAATACTACACATATATACTTGTTACTACACTATCACAACACCAGAGTCAAGTACTGGACAATACTACACATATATACTTGTTACTACACTATCACAACACCAGAGTCAAGTACTGGACAATACTACACATATATTCTTGTTACTACACTATCACAACACCAGAGTCAAGTACTGGACAATACTACACATATATTCTTGTTACTACACTATCACAACACCAGAGTCAAGTACTCAACAATACTACACATATATACTTGTTACTACACTATCACAACACCAGAGTCAAGTACTGGACAATACTACACATATATACTTGTTACTACACTATCACAACACCAGAGTCAAGTACTGGACAATACTACACATATATACTTGTTACTACACTATCACAACACCAGAGTCAAGTACTGGACAATACTACACATATATTCTTGTTACTACACTATCACAATATATCACTATATATCATATTTTTGACACAGTACCGTGATATCAACAGATTCTTGACTAATAATCACATGAAGTCTAAAGACTATAATAAATTCTTCTCTGCAGGGCGAGTGGCTCCTCCTCTTCAACTACCTCATTCCCTTCACGGAGCTGCTGGAACAGACGGGTCAGGTGATGGAGCACAAAGGGGGCGGAGCTAGAATCCACATGAAGACCGAGCAGGTAGTTGGTCAAGAAGCGATGACGCCGCGACACGTGTGACGATGCGTTTGTTACAGATGTGCAAGTTCCTGGTGACCCTCAGCAAAGACTTCAGCTCCTACTACAACAGAGTCCACGTGTTGGGGGTGAGAACGTCTTCGTTCTTCTCCTGGAGAAGTTTTCTGATGTTCTCGCTCTGTCGCAGGAGCCGCTGCCACATCTGTTCAACCAGATGTTCTGTCGTCTGTACCTGCTGAGGGCTCTGAGGGAACTCTACCACAGCGCCCTGGACACGCTCAACCTGCCGCCCATCAGACAACTATAGTGTGTGACCCCTTCACCCCTGACCCCAGCACCTCACATATGCACCTTCATCACAAACATGTACCTGTCGTCAAACACACCTGGTCTGGACCTGTCAATCTACCTGTGCACAAATGTTTCTTGAAGATCTTATTAAATGACTTTTTATTGAACACTTTTACCCAAAGTGACGACAACTGTTTGCCACGATGTCAGACGATGAGCCAGAATTATCCTTCGTTTCGACATCAGACATCACTAATCGAGCCCTGATGGATCCACACGTGCATAGGTTCGAGTCCAGCTTGAACCTGCACACACCGCTTTCCTCCCATCAAACAAAACTAGACGAATCTGGTCCTGCAAGCTGCTCTGGAATGGTGACAGAAAATATAAGAACAATAATAAAGAAGAGCCATATATAGAGTTTAATCCCGTCATCTTCACAACATTCTCGTGCCAAACCGCAATGTATTGATGTGTCTTAACACGTGACGTGACTCCTCACCTGTGTGTATAAATGTCATTCAACTATTTATTACGGAGCGACGTACAGAGTCTATATTCTGGATACCAGTTGAGATTCTCCCTCAGTATCCGCTCAGCGAACTGATAATCGTCAGTGTTTCGACGTGACTTCAGAAGTTACAGTAAAACAAGTGCATGCGACGGCATGGAGACGACAAATAATCTGTTACTATTTGTTGAAACAAGTATTTATACCGACTAGAGAAACCTTTCGTCTGCTCACTGTGCCATAGCTTCATGTCTTTAAAGAAAAAAAATGCTGATAAATGTCCATTGAAAGAGGATTTCATCATCAATATATACTCGTTTGAACCTTTTTGATGCAAACTTTGTATGTCTTAACAAATCTTACAACATCCTGCGCTGCATGCCCACCGACGGTTGCATGGCATGAAGAAGATATGACGGACTCTTCTCACGTCTCCAGATGAACTGAAGAAACTTCTATTTATTCAAAGGACTTGTAAAAGGAGGGTCGATGACTGACGCGTGTTTGTTTTATACCGTCTTGTCCTGCTCTATGTTGTAATGACACAAACATGTCATTTAAATAAATAATAAAATAAACACTGTTGATGTTCACTGCGACTGTTTTATTAAAGCTGAGGGAAAATAACTGTGTCCGTTTATATTGAGTGAATGAAAAGTATAAAAAGTAACCGACATTCAAGGCCTTGACCTGCTTCTTCCAGCGTGTCTCCTTTTATCTTTTGATGCTGCAGGGAATAGAACCATCTCTTTATTTCTTAACCTCTCTGACACAGATTTATAAACAGAGAGGGTCTCAAAAAAACAAGACAGTTTAGTTTATGATATCAGTGATTCTGGGAGGGCAGCTCTAAAGTTAACTGATTATTTCATTTTTTTTATTATTTTAATTACTATATTTGGTGACTGGATCCATCGAAGGTTTGCTGCGTTGACATGTTTTCAGTAAAGTAAACAAGCCTTTAAACATGCTTTCTGTGTATTACTTTATTAGCAGTACAGATGGTTCGCCACACGAGGGCGCGCCTGTTACATTAATATCATTGTTACGATGATTTCTTCTATAACAGTTTCTTCAAATGATAATATTCACTTAAGAATCTGAGCATCCAGCAAGTTGGGGGGTAAACATGCGTATTTTAAGTTCAGTGATATGGTCTTACATTTAACTATAAAAGATTTAAAATTGTTTTTTTTATTGCATCAAATATTTACGACTGAAAAATGAGATCAAATATTATGTTTTCCTCTCCCAGAGCGTCAAATTAAAATCTCTCATATGTGTTTTTTTCAGTTCATTATACATCTACATTTTAATTAATATTTACTTTTTTATCACCTTTATAATTGGTGTCGTTTGTAATAAAAAGTTTTTTTCTAAATGTAACAACTTCATTTTCAGCTTAATCTACTTTAAAACAACAGCACTGATGGATGGAAAGGAGAACAAAAAGTCCACAAGCTTTCATCCTTTTCATCTCACTCGGCACCAGTCAGAACCCCCCATGTACAAGACCTCCTTCTCCTGCCGTCAGTCGCTCCCCCAGGCTCTGGGTTGCAGCCAAACAAAAGGGGGAGGGAGAGAGGGAGGGAGGGACGGAGGGAGAGACGGAGAAGGGGAAGGAAAGTGGCTAATGTTAGTCAAAGTGGAGGAAGGAGAGTCATCGCTGCGAGCGCATCCAGTCGCTTGAAAGGAGATGAATGAATGAATGGGGTCAGGGGCGGCCCCCGAGAATAAAGAGAGACAAATAAAGAAGTTTGATGAAAGAGGGGAGAGTACGGGCGGAGGGGAAGACGGGAGGCGGAGACGGACTGAGGCTTGAAATAAAGGAGGGATGGAGCGAAAATAGAAGAGAGGCCAGTAGGTGAACAATTGACGGGTAGAATTGGATCAAGGTAAGAGACGGTGAACAGAAAAGGAGACGAACTCGTACAAATATTGGGAATAATGATGCTTTACTGAGGCTCCTGTGGGTACTCAGCACACACACACACACACACACACATGCACGCACACACACACGCACGCACGCACACGCACACACACACACACACACGCACATGCACGCACACGCACACACACACACACACATGAAAAGGTTGAGAGAGGAGTCAAAGATTGCAGCAGACTGGAGTCATCGCAGCTCAGAGTCTTTCCTTCCTTAAACTCAATCCAGAATCTGGGGCGAGAGGGAATTCTTGTGAGAAAATAAGTGCACGTGTCAAGTCGAGTTTGACACTTTCATTAAAACTCCAGCGGATTTAAGAGGCTGTCAGGTATTAAACGTTGACTGGTGTTTGACGCTCACAGGGAGGATGAAGTCAGTTCACAGCATCTTTAGAATGATGTCAACGTGTTGTTACAGAAGATACGAATGTCTTTGTTACTATACATCGTTTATATAGTTCTTTTCTAAACTAGATTATTGTATTTTTGTGACGTGACACTTGAACTACAGTCCTGGTTTCTAAGCTAACATCTGACCTAAACAGACGAATATAGATATAAACTTATATACTAGATATTTGTATCAGATCCTCCACAAGACACAACAGAACCGTAAAAAAAAACATTGTGTTTTATTCATTTCTGAAACTATTTCTTTGAGTTAATACCAAAATAAGGGTCTTAACGTGTCAAGAGTCATAGGGTCTTTCAAAATAAGAAAGAAAGAAAAGACAAGAGAGTGATGAACCGTCACTAAGATGAGGAGGTCCACCAGGTCCAGGTCAGACCTGCAGCAGGAGCAGCAGGAGGCGGTTCCTGAGGAGGTTCTTTGTTGGTCCATAATTGCACAGACAGAGAAGTGAATTGAATTAAATCATCTAAATGAGGATTCTGGCTTTTTCATAATTGCTATGAACCGAGGGTCTCTCGCCTCAGGATATGGTTGGAGGTGCAGAGGGGGAGGAGGGAGAAACTAATGATCTGCTCCTCTTTAAAAAGATTCTCATTTTGAACACGTTGCTTTTAAGGCACAGATTTTAAACTAAAGCGCAGAGTTTCCAGTCGGTTGACACTGGATATTTGAAACTAGGACTCAAAACTCCAAAAAGGAAACCTAAAGACTCCTGTGTTTGTCTTATGTGTCTTGATCTTTAAAGGATATATTTTAACTGTATATTGTTTGTTATTGTTAAAGTTCTTTGTGACCCTGGTCTAAAAAGCCGCCCTAGAAATAACCATTACTGACTCACTTACTAAATGTTGTATCTCGATACATTACTCGTCTTCAACAGTATCAATACCATGCAATTGTTTTTGCGTATTTATTTATTTGTACTACCTCAGCCCTGAAACATGTTACCATTGCTTATTAAGTTTCAAATTTTTTTTATTATAAATATCTGTTACATTTTGAGAGAGAGAGAAAGAGAAAGAGAAAGAGGGAGAGACTAAATGAAAACTGAATGTCAAGTGTTTTAGGTTTATTTATTTATTTGTACTACCTCAGACCTAAAATATGTTACCATAAGTTACTCTGTTTCAACGTTTTTTTATTATAAATATTTATTTATTATTTGTCAGAGAGAGAGAGAGAAAGAGAGAAAGAGGGGGAGAAAGAGAGAAAGACTAAATGAAAACTGAATGTCAAGTGTTTTAGGTTTATTTATTTATTTGTACTACCTCAGACCTAAAATATGTTAACATAAGTTACTCTGTTTCAACGTTTTTTTATTATAAATATTTATTTATTATTTGTCAGAGAGAGAGAGAGAGAGAGAAAGAGAGAGAGAGGGGGAGAAAGAGAGAAAGAGAAAGAGAGACTAAATGAGAAGTGAATGTCAAGTGTTTTAGGTTTATTTTCATGTTGGCGGCGCTGCAGTCCAACAAGCCCCTCCCTCCCTCAACAGAGTCTCAGTGATTTAATCTGATCAACTCTTGATACAACATCTGTCTCTCAGCCCGACTATGACCCGACGCTCACTCACTTCCTTCTGCTCACTGGTTCTGCTTCAATACAAACACACAAACTATTTTTCAGATAAAAATAAACACAAATAAAAATGATTTTTGATTCGTATCCAAGAAAAAAACGAATCTGTTAATAGTGATTTCATATCATCCATCTCACGTTTCAGAATCTCACCTTCAACTTCAAGAAACCTCAGACTACGTTCCACTAGATCACTGCAGTGAATCCCGTCTGGCCAGGATCCAGTGCACGACTGAGCTGCCAGAAACATGGTTCCCACTCTCCTCCTGTGATGTTGAGCGAACCTTCTCTACTCCGTCCAACAAGCTTAAACTCTCCTCTTTGATTACCATCCTTGCAATTGAGCTTCTGAACCTTCATGAACTTTCCTGTCAGAATAAATCTATTTTTGCTTTGTTTGTATTCAGTGTCTATAAAATGAAACAATTACATTTTTTATTGACGTTTAACATGAAAATATCCACAGCTTTCATTTTTGTGCTGCAATTCAACTTCCTGCAAGATCCCGGCGTTGACTGAGGACAAGAGGATACAGTCAACTCCAGCCTCTATTAACCTGATTTTTGGGCATATTTTTGCTTTCATTTCAATTAACTTAACTTAAAGAGAAACAATCAGAAGATGTCAATAAAATTAATTATTCATGAAAATTAAGTGTACTGACGTATGTTGTACTGTATCTTGAGCAGAATATGTTGTATTGAGTCGCATTGTGAGATGAAAATATTGTATGGTATAGTGAGATAAGTGCATCACTACATGTGAAGCTCATGTGTCAAAATTTCATTAAATTAATAATGAACATGTTAAATTGGCCTTAAATAATCTGAAGTGGAAATGAAAGTGCATCCGACCGGTCTCTCTTTGGAGGAGGGTCAGTTACTATGTTCCTCACTATGGTAAGTCCTGTCACACGTGTGTCAGAGCGACTGTCACGTCCACAGAAGAATCCAAGATCGTCCCAATTCAGCTTCAAAGTTGTGGACGAATGCAAACGAGGCTGTGGTCACATTTGCATATATGCTAATCTATATACGACTCCTTCAGAGACGCTCGATCACAGATCTGGATGTTAATGAAGAAACACGTGCAGCAGAGACTCACACACTCGTGCTGAAGTATCATCGTAGGTGTTGCTCACGACACAATAAACGTGTTTAAAGAAAGAAATAACATTTAAAATGCGTTTGTTTCAAGTTTCTTTTCTGATGATTGTGAAACGATCAGAGACTTGAACCTCACGTATCATCAAACTCTTTCCTTCCTCCTCCATCAAACGCTCTCGTTCACGGCGATAAGTGAAACATAAACGTTTCCACTTGTACGTTCAGAAACGTGGGTTCGACTCCCCTAATAGCAGCTCTGACTGGTGATAAGTAGCTGCTGCTGCTGAAATGCTTCCTCAGATGTAAATGTATTCTCGTCATCCTGGGATCTTGTCGACATCCAGGAATACAAGATGAGATTCTCTCGTTCTGATCTTCATTATGCTGAGAGGTTCTTTTCTTCCCCTCGTGAACCTCGGCAGCTTCGGTCAGAGAAGAGAAGAGTGACAGCAGAGGTTGAACCTTTGTCTGGATCTTATCACATGATTTAAATCTTCTACACACACGTGGAAATCAGACACACAAACATATTGTTTTTAATACTTTTCTATTTCACTGAACACAAATATTTCGTTACTCATGTTATTGTTTTAGTTCATGTTACTTCATGTGATCAATTTGTGTGATCGTCGTGTGTGTCTTGTGATCGTCGTGTGTGTCTTTTGATTGTCATGTGTATCTTGTGATCGTTGTGTGCATCTTGTGATCGTTGTGTGTATCTTGTGATCGTTGTGTGTATCTTGTGAACGTCGTGTGTGGCCCGTGAACGTCGTGTGTGTCTTGTGATCGTCGTGTGTGTCTTTTGATTGTCGTGTGTATCTTGTGATCGTTGTGTGTGTCCCGTGAACGTCGTGTGTGTCCTGTGAACGTCGTGTGAGTCTTGTGAACGTCGTGTGTGTCTTGTGATCGTCGTGTGTGTCTTTTGATTGTCGTGTGTGTCTTGTGATCGTCGTGTGTGTCTTGTGATCGTCGTGTGTGTCTTGTGATCGTCGTGTGTGTCTTGTGATCGTCGTGTGTGTCTTGTGATCGTCGTGTGTGTCTTTTGATTGTCGTGTGTATCTTGTGATCGTTGTGTGTGTCCCGTGAACGTTGTGTGTGTCCCGTGAACATCGTGTGTCCTGTGAACGTCGTGTGTGTCTTGTGAACGTTGTGTGTGTCTTGTGATCGTTGTGTGTATCTTGTGATCGTTGTGTGTATCTTGTGATCGTCGTGTGTGTCCTGTGAACGTCGTGTGTGTAAGTAAGTAAGTAAGTAATATTTATTTATATAGCGCTTTTCGAGACCAGGGTCACAAAGCGCTTTAACAATCAAAACAATACTCAAAAAAGTATATACTTTAAAGATCAAGATAATACTGAGAACAACACAGGAGTTCGAGAAATTCAAGGAAAAGCCTGAACAAATAGAAACGTCTTAAGATGGTCGTGTGTGTCTTGTGATCGTCGTGTGTGTCTTGTGATCGTCGTGTGTGTCTTGTGATCGTCGTGTGTGTCTTGTGATCGTCGTGTGTGTCTTTTGATTGTCGTGTGTGTCTTGTGATCGTCGTGTGTGTCTTGTGATCGTCGTGTGTGTCTTTTGATTGTCGTGTGTGTCTTGTGATCGTCGTGTGTGTCCCGTGAACGTTGTGTGTATCTTGTGATGGTGGTGTGTGAATAGCGAAGGTGGTGTGTGTCTCGTGAAGGTGGTGTGTGTCTTGTTATCATTGTGTGTGTTATGGGATTGTGTATGTTTTGTGATTGTTCGGTGTGCCTTTTAAAACTTGCTTGTTTTGTGATTGTCGTGTGTGTCATGTCATCATTGTGTAGATCATTTTCTGACGTTACAGATTATAGATTTAGATCTATAGATAATTATAGATGATATAATCAACTGGTGTAACTTTCACCAAGAAATCTATGTTTTATTTTCTATATTGTAAATCTGATGTAATTTATACTTATTTATTCTTTTCTATGTTGTCGTTTGTTAGTCATGTTTCTGTTATTAATATTACATTTAAACTCTATATTTTCTTCCATAAATGCTGGTCATGTAGACAAATAACCAACGACAAGCCAGAGGAGGAAACATGAGAGAAAACTCACAACCCAGTGTCGCATCAAAAACCTGATCCGTACCTTCTTCCTATGATGTTGCCAACATTAGCCAGCGCTGCTCAATATAAACATTCTTGGACATCATCGTGGAAAAAGATAACATTTAAAAAGTCCAGACTGGATGAAATACTGATGCACTAGACTCTGATAACCAACCATGCGCAGCTTTTTATCAACTAAATGTGATTATTTGTGCACATCGCGTCTCTTTCCCTCTGCTGGACTATAATCTCGTTGCACATGATCATCGCTGCAAGTTTCCAGTCCAGCTGCGCTGTAACTGGACTCAATATTGATCCAATTTGGGATGATTTCCGTCGCTGCTCTGGCTGAGGACGGAGTCTCTCGATGCCAAACATGCAGGCTGGGTGACGGATGGACCGGTGCCAGGCTGATCCGAGTGCAGCCCGACTGAAGTCCAGACCGAAGAGATCAACGTTGGAATACTGCGATCATGAGCGGGACTTACAAGTCAGATTACAGTTTTGACCAGCAGACCTTTTTTTCCTGCCAAATATCTACACCCAGTGATTTTGTTCTGCGCTGTTTTTCACCTTTGACTCCGACATTCTTAGAACCGACATTTATTCCTGCTGAGTTGTATTCAATTGTTTTCATTTTTTAACCGCTGTCGGAAAAGGGAGAATAAATAAATAAAATCTAATTTAATTTCTCTGGATTAGTACGTAGCATGTGAGAACAATTTTGACTATAGACACATGTTACTTCATTGTTGAACGTTCACGAGACACTAGTTTGAAACCGTTTGTTTTAAGTAACGATCAATGATCTCGGACTCATGGATTCGTCTTCTGATGTCTCGTGAAGCTTCATCTCTTCTCACTGAAGAAACCTTCAGATACTTTCAAAGAGGCTTCGCTACGATCTTGAAGCCTCACGTTTAGAAGAGTCTGAAGGCAAATCTCAAACAATCCACTAACAATATTTGACATTTGCCTCTGAGTGCTCGACATCTGAGTGGAACCTCCAGCTGTGCCGGTATTATCAGTGCAGCGCAGTCGCGGCGCCGAGCAGATGTGAAGGCTGAAAGTGATGCTAATGGATTCGCCGCTTAGTTTTTGATCCCTCCTTGTGTCCCACCCCTGCTCAGAATTACAAATGTGGGGTTTTGACCAGCATGATTACATGGATGTTGTGCGTTTGTTGGCGAGCACAAGAGCGCTCTTCAATTCCAATACATTTGCTGCTTAATATAAGGATTTCACAACATAGTAATGTATAAAAAAGTCTGTGATTACAGAAGCTTTTTTACACAAGCAACTGCTGATACTTTCAAATCAGTAAGAGGAACTTACTTCACTGGAAGGGAATCTAGTGAACTTCAAGTCAAATCAAGCTCTATTGTCAAGTGTTTCTATGTTATTCAATGACTCCTTTAAGAAACATCTTAAGGCGTTTTTATTTGAGCTTTTCCTTGATTTTCTGGAACTCCTGTGTTATTCTCAGTGTTATCTTGACCTTTAAAGTATATACTTTATTGAGTATTGTTTTGATTGTTTAAGCGCTTTGTGACCTTGGTCTGGAAAAGCGCTCTATAAATATAAATGACTTACTTACAATGGAAGAATAGTAGTTAGACTAAAACTCTACAAAGACTTTTATAAGCTTAAATAAAATAAGACGTTCAAGTGTTGAATAGTTTAGTTGTTAAAAGTCCCACCAGCGACATCATAGCTTTGAAAGAGCAGCACAAACTTTAAATAAAACTCCAGTTTACTCCACATTCCACGTCTCAACGATGACTTTGTGTCGCGTTTGTTGCACAGTCAGGGAGAAGAAAGTCAGCGGCAGCCGCTCTCTTCTTGTCTTGAGGAACGTTAGGGCGAATGTGAACTAACAAGCTCCGGGTATTTATATCTGAGCTGCATAATTCCAGCTTCGTAAATGTCAACTCTCACTTCTCGGCTTTCATCCCAAACCACCTTGTTTTTCTCCCAAGATTATTTTCTTCCACAACCTTTACTTTCCCCATCACATCCTGGCCGTCCCCGTCCTCATCATCCCTTTTTCAGGCGCACACACACACACACACACACACACACACGCACACACACACACACACACACACTCCTGCTCATCTCCCACTTATTCTCCCTCACTCTTTTCATTCTGTGATTTAGGTCACTGACTGAGTACAAGACTACACACAGCTGGCCCATAAAACCTTCCTGTCCGGTCGCACAAACACACAAACCATCCATCATTCATCGTGCACACAATCACAATATTTCACAACTTAAAAAACTATCCTGTTGCGTTCCAGAGGATAATCATTACAAAGATATTAGAGATTATTTTTGAAACATCCATATATAAACACTTTAAACAAGTCTTTAAATCATGTATTAATACAACTTATATTATATAACAAGTTTTCTGATGACTTACCCGTTAAGAAGGCGCACAGAGTTTAATTTTTAATCTACAATATATTAAATAATTGTCCAAAATTCAGCACCTTTCTCCCCAAATGTACTAACCTGAACTAGATATACAAGGAAATCAGAGATTAATAATTGATTAAATGTCTATCTTTTTCAATTTAATTCATTATTGTAGTAGATTTAAAAAAGAAAATAAATACAAGAAATACTCATTAACCAGCAACTCATGCACAAAAAAATAGATTTAACAAAAAGAAAAATTGCAAACAGTAAAGTTAGAGATTAAAATGAATTATTTCAATTTAAAAATATAAAATAAAATAATTAATTTCATCACATCCTTTACAAGCCTTTACTAAACACAGTTCAAACACACGTCGAGGTCATAAATGAACACTTAAATAAAGACGTGTCCCTCTGATAGTGCTGACTCAGGAAATGTTGCTCCGACGATCTGGGGCGTCTTGTAAGGACGACACCTGCTCGACTTCCTCTGGAGGAGGTCCAGACCTCTCCAGCTGGGAGGAGACCACAGGGCAGAGCCAGGAGCAGATGGAGAAATTACAGATCAGCTCTGGCCCAAGTTATCACCAGAGATGTTTGGCATCAGCCCAAGCGGGAGAAACGAGGATTAAATGCTTGAACTGATGACTATAAATATATCAAAAATATAGATTTAAACTTTATAACGTCTTTTTGAACCCTGAGATAAATGGGTTTGACTCGAATCCAACCTTCACCAAGGAAACAATCCACACAGACACGCTAGTCCTGTCTCGATCTGATAAGGTGACTACACACACACACATGCGCGCACACACACACACACACACATGCGCGCACACACACGCACACACACATGCGCGCACACACACGCACACACACACACACAGAAAATGACTTCCCAAATAATTAATGACATCATTACCAGTTGCAGATACGACGCTAACAAGGAAACTGAACCAAAGAGAGGAGGAGAGAAGGATGGAGGGAAGAAGAAGAAAGAAATACCAGAATAAAAGAGGATAGAAAAAACTATACAGTAGATCTTCATGATCATAATTAACTACATTATGACCCTTTTATCAAAGAAAACACGACTTCCTGTCGGACACATTCGAGGTCATGAAGGTGAACTCAATATAGCGAGTGATGACACGACCTGTCACCTGTCACACGTCCATCAAACAACACGGATCAAACTCCAGCCACAGGAAAGATCGAAGTGACACGTGCGCTGGATAAAAGCGTGATGAGGTCACACTTCCAGGTCGGAGGCCAAACGTGCACAGGTGAGCTCAGGTGAGCGTTAACTCAGGCCGGAGAGAAGAACGACGGTCAGAGAGTGAAGATGGAGAGACGAGGGATCCAGATTCAATCTGACAGTCGTGGATCAGAGGATGAGAAGCTCTTCACCTCCTTCCTTCCCATCACTCTTTCATCTCCTCACGAGAGGAGGAGGCGCTCCCGCCGAGAGGCGAGGCTCATTACCCCGACACAATCACGGCACGAGCCAGGCAGGGACGCCATATGCTGCACTCAACCAGTGTGTGTGTGTGTGTGTGTGTGTGTGAGGGTGTGTGTGTGTGAGGGTGTGTGTGTGTGAGGGTGTGTGTGTGAGGGGGGTGCTTCCAGCAAGTGGCACTTCTGTCATTGACATGTCCGCCCCTCTGTCTCTGTCTCACACACACACACACACACACACACACACACACACACACACACACACACACACACACACACACACAGGTCATCATGCACAGTGTGTGTTGAATATGCATCACTGTGAGTGTGGACAGATGAGCAGCCGGCCAAACCACCACCTGCTGGTCTCAGGATCTCCCCGGCTCTCTAGGATGGGGGGTTGCGGGAGGAGGGGGATCTTTCACAGACAGTCTGCGCCACCTCCAGCCCCTCCAGCCCCTCCAGCCCCTCCAGCCCCTCCAGCCCCTCCAGCCCCTCCAGCCCCTCCAGCCCCTCCAGCACTGGTGGATAAATCACGGCGAGAGGGTAAATGCAGCAGCAATTAGAGCGAAGCATGAGTAAGAGACGACCTTGTCTATCTTTTTTCTCTCTTTTTGCTTTTTCTTTGTCAGGATCTTTGCCCCGATGTGTCGTCACTGCTCACATACACCCTCTTGTAGCCCTGAAGATCCCTAATGACTTCTTTAAGACTTAATGTTTGTAAAGACCCAACGGTTTTTTTAAGAACTCCATTAGCGTCACAATTAAAAATGAATAAGTGTCATTATTTTTATCTCTTGTGTAGGCGTGTGAGAAGATATCGATGCATCTCAATATTGCCTTTTACGATACTGTAGTAATATTCACAGTATCTTTTTTTTCCCATTTACAATCAACATGCAAATATTGGCAGTGTTTTTTTATTTTTGTTCCACCATTCGACTTCTGGCCACTAGATGGCTGAAGTCATTACGTCTTTACTAGCTCAAGACAAAATGAAATCCTTTGAGATTCCCGCGATGACTGAGGACAAGAGGATACAGTGAGGTTTTTTTTTAAAACAAATGAAAGCGGTTACGACTTCGTCAAGAGTCATGTGGTCTGTAAATACTACAACACCAGAGTCAAGTACTGGACAATACTACACATATATACTTGTTACTACACTATCACAACACCAGAGTCAAGTACTGGACAATACTACACATATATACTTGTTACTACACTATCACAACACCAGAGTCAAGTACTCGACAATACTACACATATATACTTGTTACTACACTATCACAACACCAGAGTCAAGTACTGGACAATACTACACATATATACTTGTTACTACACTATCACAACACCAGAGTCAAGTACTGCACAATACTACTCATATATACTTGTTACTACACTATAACAACATCAGAGTCAAGTACTTGACAATACTACACATATATACTTGTTACTACACTATCACAACACCAGAGTCAAGTACTGGACAATACTACACATATATACTTGTTACTACACTATCACAACACCAGAGTCAAGTACTGGACAATACTACACATATATACTTGTTACTACACTATCACTATATAAAGTACCAACAGATTATTGCCAATACAAACCCTTACTATTCATTTGTTCATCACTTAAGTCTTATGTTTATTGTTGAATGATCCAAAAAGATGAATAAAAATGCAAAGTAACTATTAACAAAACAGTCATCTGATTGCATCATCCTAGTACTCCTAAAGAGGAATATTTGGGAGGAAAAACAACAACAGATACATCTATTTTACCGTATAAGCAGTTGTGAAAAGCAATTATGCTTTGTTTAGCGAGGACTATACCCAATTTTCTGCCCATTTTCCACGTCGCTCTTCCACATTACAGCACACACACACACACACACACACACACCGCGGGTTCCCCCTCAATCTCACACACTGTTCCCATGGTAACCGACACAGACAGAAAGCATGAGGGCCGCTGCCCGAAGGCTGAAGACAAGAAGACTTCCCGCAAGGAGTCAGGTGGTTATTGATCCTTCCACGCATGAAAGCCCGTGGACTTAACCGTGCGCACACACACACGCACACACACACACACACACACACACACACACACACACACAGTGTATTTTATCAAGGTGACTGATAACGCAAGCCCAGGTTTGATTGACAGGATGGACCGTTGATCAGATGGTGTGATGAAAAGGAAGGAGGGACTTCTGACGACATAAAAACAAACCGAGCTACAAACGACCTGGAGCTGTTTAGTTGTTTTTAATTAACATTAATTAAACACATGATTCATTATGTTAATCACAATTTTTAAAGTGACAGTGAGTATTGTGCGGCCATTTAAAGGCGTAAAAACCAATTCGTAAATGCGTGACGGAGAGAAATTATTGCTGCGAGCGGATCGTAGTCAACAGGTGGATTCTTTCATTGGATGATCGTAGAGGAAACAATCAAAATAATATTCAATAAAGTATATATTTTAAAGATCAAGATAACACTGATAACACAACAGCAGTTCAAGAAAATCAAGGAAAAGCCTGAACAAATAGAAACGTCTTAAGATGTTTCTTAAAGGAGTCAGTAGATCATCAAGCGCAAAGAGAGAGAAGATCGTTCCAAAGCTTAGGAGCAACAGCCTGAAAAGATTTCTCTCCTCTGGTCCTGAACCGTGTGTGTGGAACCATCAGTAGATTCTGATCCACAGACCTCAGAGCCCGAGCTGGGGTGTAAGGCTGGATCAGATCAGTGACATCAATAGTGTGTACATTAGAGTTTTATATGAAGCCAGATAACATGTTGAGGTGAAGCAATGATGACAGATATTGGTCATCACACCCTATTTGATGAATAAAAACAACGACATAATAGGTTAAATTTGATCAAATAATCCAGTTGAAAATAGAATTCAATGTGTAAACAACTATTTTGATGTCGATATTGTTTTGTTTCTACTTTTCAACTAATTTGTACTGCATTGTTGACCAGATCATTGGTTTGAAAACAAAAATGACTCTTGCTACGCGTTTAGTTCTAAAAAATAAAAACAGATGACATGTTTATATGTTTAACTGTGTGCAGTGTTTGATAGTGAAACTCTCTCACATAAAAGTGTGAATCAATATTTTATTTAAATGTGGTTATGTTTTTAGTTATTTATTTGCATATCAATGTTTCTGTAACGTTTTTTATTCCATGATTATCTTTCCAACTGAGTTTGTTCTTTAATTATGTTTTATTTACATCATTAAAAATTCTATTCACTCGAGACTTGTAAACAAAATGAAAAATGATGAACTCACTTTTGTAGGAATTCACAGGGGGACGAGCAGGCTTTGGGGGGTTCGTTGTGTTCACATAGTTAGATCACCTGGAAGATAAAATTAGTTAAAAATATTGTTGTTTTTGTTTGACTCGTTGAAACGAGACTCACGGCAGCTGCTGATGCGGCTAACGGCTAATTAGCTTCGCTGCCATTCGCTTCAACGAAGAGCTCGACTTAGATTCACCAACTTTACATTTATACACGAAATGTTTTGGAACTTAAAGGAACTTCTATTTAAAGCATTTATTTTAAACATAAAGTCCGCGAAACTTCGCGTGCAGAGCGACGCTCGCGAACAACAGCTATTGGCTGATACTGATGACGTCATCAAAACGTCGACATTGGGCGGGACTAAGGGATGCCAAGAACTAATTTGATTGGTCGATTGTAACTGTCACTCAGGATTCATGTCTTCTAAGTTCACGTTGAATATTACCAGAGGAAATATGCAGAAAATAAAGTCGTATTTATTTTAAAACAACTCGATTAAATACCGTGCCAGGCACAAAAATACTGTAAAAAAAAAAAGAAGGGTTAAACCAGGACAATATTGCATCAACACAGAGTGAAATGGAGTCCACAGCAGCAGATAATCCCCTAACAATAAAGAGGCAGATAGTTATTAGAAACGTTGGAGCCTCCTTTCAAACATGTAAACAAATAACAGAATATTTTGCTGCCAAAAAAAAAACTCATATCTAAGCAAACACTTGCCCTGCAGGCTTTTTGGAAAACCCACAGCAAGATTGAGGAAATCATGGCTGTTGTGGTTCTCGCTCACGCTGAGCCATTTCTTCAAATGCAGTCGAAATTGTGCTTTAAAATGACAGCAGACACAGTTCTGGACCTCATGCTGAGCGAGTATTTTCCTGCTCAATTCACAATGTTGCTCTTAAACACACTGAAATGTTGTGTATTACAGCAGATTATACAAGAAAAAAAAAGCTTGGACCGTTTGGGCGTAAAAACATGGCTCAGATGATGGTATGGCGAGCTGGCGACGACTGAGTGGATCAGCACACGAGTCGGGCAGTTCCTCGACCAACATTACCTCAGCAGGACTGGAAATAAGATTTTCTACTTTGAATTAGTTCTGCACATCTCTGGCTCCGTGGCCAGTGGTATTAGCTGCTCACTCCATCTGGAAATTATTCCGCTTCCAAAATCCAACTCCAGCATGTAGGAGCAACTTTAAGTTAATACTCTGGAAATGTATAAACTTACAATGGTTGATACTGAAATGTAGGGCAAATTATTTAAAGCAGTTACAAGACGTGATAATAGAAACAATATTAAACATAAAAAAACAACAATAAAAAAATTTGAAGAAGAAATTAAATGATCACTTAGTATCATACGTTTATTTTCAAAGGTTTATTCCTTTTATTTTTCTTGTAACAGTCAGCGGCAGGAAGGTGTTTTATCTGGAATCAATATTAATGAAGACCCAATCAAAAAAGTTCACATAAGGAAAGGATCAAAATCATCAGGACAGACTTCTGTTGACAATTTAGCTAAAACAAATGGTTAAACAAAATGACAAAGAAAAACCTTCAAACAGTATTGCTTCTTGGTGTGGGTTTGATTCCTCTTGGCACTAATGCTAATAGAATTAATGCATAAATATATAAATAAAAATGGGTCAGAAAAGAAAGCAAATGTTTGAGAAATAATAAATACTTTACATCAATATGTATATATAGTAAATAAGTAAAGGTTATTTGTAAAGATCTCTCTAGACCAGGGTCACAAAGCGCTTTAACAAACAAATAACAATACACAGTTAAAAAATATACTTTAAAAGATCAAGACACAAAAGACAAACACAAGAGTCCGAGAAAATCAGGGAAAAGCTGAAATAAAAATGTCTTAAGATGTTCTTGAAGGAGTCAGTAGATCATCAAACACAGATGTTTCTTGAAGGAGTCAGTAGATCATCAAACACAGATGTTTCTTGAAGGAGTCAGTAGATCATCAAACACAGATGTTTCTTGAAGGAGTCAGTAGATCATCAAACACAGATGTTTCTTGAAGGAGTCAGTAGATCATCAAACACAGATGTTTCTTGAAGGAGTCAGTAGATCATCAAACACAGATGTTTCTTGAAGGAGTCAGTAGATCATCAAACACAGATGTTTCTTGAAGGAGTCAGTAGATCATTAAACACAGATGTTTCTTGAAGGAGTCAGTAGATCATCAAACACAGATGTTTCTTGAAGGAGTCAGTAGATCATCAAACACAGATGTTTCTTGAAGGAGTCAGTAGATCATCAAACACAGAGAGACAGATCCTTCTAGTTTATACATGAAAATAAACTGTTACAATAGTCTGAACGACACAAACACATGGATTATAAGATCAAGATCATGTTGTGACAACATTTTCTAAGTTTAGAGAGTTTCTGGTCAGTTTTCTACAGTGTTGAACTATAGATATATCTTGTTTATTTCATGAGGACTGTTGACGGCCACGTAGAGCAACAAGATGTGTCTCCTGGGAAAATTAAAATTCCTTGATTCATCTGAAAGAACAGAAAGAACAAAAGACTGATCTTTTCTTTTGAATGTGTCGCTGCAGCTTAACTTCCTCCACGTGTCTCTCTCTCTTCCTCACTCTTCATCCTCTGATTCCAGATCCTCCGAGGACCTCCCAGTCGCCGCCTGTCACTCACTCTCGCTCAGAGTTTACGTTCCTTTGAGCCTCCACGACTCATCATAAACAGCGGTAAGTGGCACACAAGTCCCGTCGCGCCGTCACTCACCCGTTCCTGCACCAGACCTGGGATTCACCCTAATTAATTCCAGCACGTCGTCGGAATTAGAAACGAGTCTTTGTTTAAAAGTGCAGTTCGAAGCACAGCCGGGATCAAATATTGATCTTCGGCGAGTGTGTTTCTTTAATGCTGGGTTGTTTATTTGTTACGGCAACACAGACGAGATCAGTGGATGTGGGTCAGATTTCATGTTGTCTGACAGACAAGTGTTTGTAGATGACACTTCCTCAGCGTCACTGATGTCGTCTCCATGTCTGTCAGTGGAGGTACAGTAGCAGCTCCTCCACAACATCAGCAGCTTTTTAATCTGCAGGGTTTTAATAGGATATTACAAGTCGTCATGTTTTTAAATTCGCTGTATCTGTCCAGGATAGGAACCCAAATGACTTCCTGCCAGAAACCTTCCCTGGAGAATCCACTGCTGACTGGAATTTCCTCGCCATAATAGACCTCGTATCTCAAAGACTTTTGGAGGGCGAGCGAGGATTAAACTGGTTTTCATTCGGCATGGATGGAGAGTTGGAATTTGAATAAATCCAGAACAGTTTAATTCACACTTATATTTATCCAGAATATATTTTACCTTCACCACATTTGAATGTGGGATCACCTTGTTTAAGAAATTTTTTGAACATTTTAATGTTGGCACTATAGTCACGGTACCACCTTATGATAAAGAAAGTCAAAATAAATCATATATAGTTGGTGTTTGACTAGTTCACAGGTTTATCTTTGAGGAAACTCGACTGAAACAAGAGTCAAGAGTCACAGACTAATGTTACTTTAGAGAAAATACCATCTTTCTTTTCAAACAACACCTTTCAGACAGTAAAATCGATTGAACAGAAATGATATAATGGTTTCTAATGATACAAACCTAAAGTAAAATAATAATTAAACTTATTTCCGGCCTAAAGCTGCCTGTTTATATTTGAATAAATGCAAAGGTTGTGACTCACCTGCCACTACAATCACCTTCAGTCCATGTTATTGACTGTTTTTGCCTTTTTTTAAAATACTTTTTGTATATTTTTCTATTTTATTCATATTTATATTCCTATTTTATGTCCTGTGTGCACAGATTTTACGGGCGAGAGGCGGGGGACACCCTGGACAGGACACCAGTTGGTCCGCATAGAAAGAAACAAAAATAATTTCTGTTCTATTGATTGACTTTTGAAAAGGTGTTCTTTTTTAAGACCTGATTTTATCTGAAGTAACAATACTCTGTGACTCTTGATATTACTTAAAGAATACACTTGTGAACTAGTGAAAAATGAGTTAAATATAAACTATTCATGGTAGTATCTTGTCTCAGAGAAACCAGTCTAAAGCTCTCGCTGACTAAGCATTTTTTTCAGCGTTTTTTTTCAAGCATTTTTTGTGCAAGTCATGTCAGGGTTTTTTTTTTTAATCTAAAGGTCAGTCTGTGCATAAACGCCAACATTAAACCGGACCTAAATGGGTCGGAACCCATGGTCTACTTGACTAGTCATCATAAGGATGATAAACTCATGACATAAAACTACAATTTTCATTGATTATCAACAGAGTAAATGGTTTGAACGATGATGCAAACATGGAATGTCCCTCTTTTCTATTTTTAAAACCAGTGTCACAGAACAAAGATGCCAATCAAGAGAGCAACATGAAAACATGTCTAAGTCTGTGGTTTTAGGATTAAAAAAAGAGGACTGCCCTACATTGCACCGAGCTCTGTTACCACGGAACCAACATTCACTAGAAGTCAGTGCAGCTCCATGAAACACTCTTGTCTGTGGATGGATGTGGTTCTGCTGCTGATCCTGGACTCACAGCCTCCTCTGTAGGTATGGAAGCTGCCTCGTCACAGCCTGACATGACACAACCAGTCCAAATCCTATTAAGGCCACGAGCCAGAATAACCTACATTCTCCGCCCAGACTCAGAGGCGTGGGATGAAGCCGGAGCAGGAGGAGAACGTTACTGGAGTCCACCGGCGTCAGGGAGGCGTCTGACACGCAGGGAGGAGAAGAAGAACATTCCCTACACTTGTGAATCCAGATCTACTTTACATAATAAGAGCAGCGATCCAGGGGTGTTCTCCACCTCACACACCGTCGACGACCCAAAGTACTTTTTTTTTAACATAACAAATCAAAGTTTAAAAGGCATTAAGCTGTAGACGTGTTTTTTTGGCAAACATCTGCTGCTGAGCTGAAAGTGGGTGTTTAAGAACATTTCCCCTAAACCTGTGTTCTAATGGAAATGATTTATTCACTGTATCCCAACAAAAAATACATTTTTTTAAAATAGTTGTAAATACTAACGTTTCTTTATTGCATTCCTTATTATCACATGCATTTCCAGTACCTTTGAAGATAGAAAAAGCTTTTTTTCGCCAACAGAAAGACAGAGAAATGATTTAAAAATAAATAAAATTTGTTTTTATTCATTTCTTATTAAGTGTTTCATCTGTATTATTAATTTAAATGATAACGTTGACACAAGTGAACTGTTATAGGGAGTTTAACAGTTAAAGAAATGTATTTGCTTGTTACATGATTTAAATAAAGGGTTATATTTATTATTAATAATAATAATAATCACATGTTTTACATCCTTACAGCCACAAGCACAAAAATACTTTCATATTAATAGAGTTGATAAATAAAGTCAAATAACAGCAACATTGATCATTCATGTTTCGGTCAAAATAACAATATAGATCTATTTATCTTTTGAGTCATAAAATACAAGATTATTTTTTTTAACGGGACCTAAATCCAGAGCGACACTTGAGGACACCAGTCACGTGGTGCACTCTCCTATAGATTAAGTGTTTTAATCCCATGTTGTATAATTCACTCTCACAGCAGTCCAGGGTTTACATGTGAAAATATCACTTTCCTCTTATTGTATCGTTTTTTTTAAATAAATAAAAGCCATTTCAAGCGCGTGCACGCGCACGCTCGTCCACATCTCCTGCGCATCAGTCCACGGACACGCCCCTCCTCGCCACGCCAGCACACGCCCGCTTCCACGCGTGTTATTCCACAGGATTAGGAACAAGATGCTGCAGGAAACCAGTTTCCTTTATTCTCGTAATGAGATTTTTTCTGCCTCGTATCACGACATGATCTGCCATTTAAACACGCACGATTAGCGTGGAATTAGGATGACGTCAGACCGCACGCGTGTGTGGAAAAAATCCAATCAGACGTTTAAGTGTCTTTTAATCTTTGTGAGGAAATTATAACAATAAAAAAAAATTGTTTAAAATATAAAATGTTTTTCTTTAAAAAAAAAAAAAAAGTCTGAATATTCATGATTGTGACGTAATTGCGTGCGTGGGTGCGTGCGTGGGTGCGAGGGGGGGGCATTACTCAGGGTCGAGAATACTGGAGATGACGTCACCGCTCCCAGCGCTATCACCTGGCAATATAGAGACCTTACGTCATCTCAAGTGCAATGATGTCAGAGACACATTAATTAAAAATGAAATAAAAGTAAAAAATATATATATATATATATATATATTTATTGACCGAAAAGTTAAGTAGTAAATGCTATTTTTCTGCATTTTATTTCATTATTAATTAATTATTATATATTTCACTTTAATGTATTGTAATAATATCATTTTATTTCATCTATATATTTATTTGATTATTTTATACTGGAATAATCATGAAAAAAATGCCATGAAAGTTTTTTAATTCTGAAAATCAATTTAAAATCGCTTATTATTCATTTATTTAATCTCCTCAAACTCATTAGTTGATTTTTCTGTGGTTTATTTAAGTTAAATCAGAGGTTTCTACGCCTTTTAAACATTGTAATATCTTTAAAGAAAGGTGTAATACTAGATGTAAAGTGAGGTCACCTGTTGACAATAATTAAAACAATTAACAGCATCACGTGACTTTAATGTTAATAATAATAATGTTATATATTTGATATTTTCTGATGTAGTAAATATAAAAAAAACTGTGATGATTTTACTTCACAGGTTCCTTTTATTTGTCAGTGTATGTGCGTGATGTTGGTGACGCTACAGTCAGGAGTGGAAGATAATGAGGAAATAAAAGGTAAAGATGATGGAGAGAGAGAGAGAGAGAGAGAGAGAGAGAGGGAGAGAGATGGGGGAGGGTAGAGGAGGAGAGTGTGTGTGTGGATGCTGTAGTACCACCGGCACACACACACACACACACACACGCCTAAACACACACTCAGCAGATAGTGTGTGCGCGGGCGCGCGCGCGTGTGAGGCAGCCCAGTCCCCGGGAGTGCGTGAGCCATGTTGGATGTGCATGAAGGTGAGAGGAGATGCTGTAACGCCCAGACCAGCTCCAGCCTCACGCACCTCAGCGGGTAGATGCCAACCCTCGTGGCCGGCGGAGAGACGGGGGAGCCTGGGGGACGGAGTCGGGCGGCGCCGGCGGTCCTGGAACTGGCCGGAACCTCGAGGAGGAGAGAGAAGTGACGCGAGAAAGAGAGAAGGAAGGACGAGACTCAATGGCTGCACCGCTACCGGGCTTCCCCCCGATCCTGCTGGTCCCTCTGGTGCTGCACCTGCTCCTGCCGGCCCCATTGTTCGCCGTCACCCCGCGGGCCACAGGAGGGGCTCCCGGTGGCGACGCCGGGAAAGTGAGTCAACAGTGCGGGGACACGGGCTGGATCTCACGCCCGGGCGGGTGGAGAGTCAGATGGACGCGCGCAGGATCCGGGACACTTTTGGGGAACATCGCGTCAACTCTGGCAGGTGGAGGGGTGACGGCGGCGAGGAAGGGCGTTGTTTCGCCGCCCAAAGTGCACGCGGGCTCCGCGTCCGCGCCGGTGCTCGCCGGTAAGAAGCGCGCAGTACAAAGGACTAAAGGGTGTCGGCGGCGATGGCCGGCGGCGGCGGCGGCGGCGGGGCCACACCTCGTGCCTGGCGCCTTTGTGCGCGCGCCCGGAGGAGGGCGACCCGGAAGTGGAGGTGAGGAGGTGCGCGAGGGGGCTCGCGAGGTGAGGGGACGCCACACCGTGTCGTCCCAGAAGCATGTCCTCCCCCCGTCAGCGGGGGGCCCCCCAACATCTTGTTGCGTCCATGACGCTGAGAGCCAGGATTACTCCTCTGGTGCTGGAGACCTCAGGAGCCAGGGTTGGGATGATGTTCCTGCTGGTGATGGTTCTCACAATGTTATCGATCCTAGCAGAGGCCGGGGAGAGGAGGGTGGCTCGGGGGGGACACTGAGGGGGTCAGATGAGAGAGATAGTGGAGAAGAAGAGGAGGAAGGGAGGAGGGGTGGCAGCACCGCAGCAGATGTTCAGACCCGGGTCCGACAAGAGTCCAACAGATGTTGTGAGGAACAGGCTGTAACTGAAGTGGATTCAACTTTATGTGACTGTGGTTCGACTCCGGGTCGTTCCAGGGACGCTCGGCTCCGACGGGGGAAATCAGCGTGGGTGCAGGGGAGCAGGGAGGGTCCTGGGGGTCCCGCTGATGCCGTAGAAGTGGGGGGTGCTTATTCATCAGAGCCTAGGGCTCCCCAGGGAGGCATAATTCAAGGGAATCTCCACAACCGAACCACGGTTCTTAACTTCACTGAACGTGGAGTCAGATCAAAGATGCTGACGCTGCATAATTCTACAGAAGATTTCTGTTCGGACGGAAAAAACACGTCATTCTTTCCTCTAAGGCGTGTTTTCCCTTCACGTATTACAACATTAGACAAAATAAACTCACGCAACCTCTTCTTAACGCCGGTCGAGTTAAACTCGACGATAGAAAGAAGTGGTTCTTATGAAACCAGACGAGTACAACCACCGGTCTCTCTCGCCGACGGTCAGCCTGTGTTTCTATGGAGTGGATTCAACACAAACACCAACAATAATAACGCCGGCGACAAGATTAACGACGACGAGGACGATTCAGACAAATTAACTCGGCTCACGAAACGACGAGACTTAAGGGAAAATTTGGACCATTTAGACTGCGATGGGAGATTCTCTCCAGGCTGTTCCCGCTCTGAGCTGGGGGACCACATGCAATTAAAACCTGGTAAGCAAGTGCCATTAGAGCTCGACGGCGTCAGGAAGGCAGTGGATCGGCAGATGGGGGCCACGGGAGGAAGGGAGGGAGACGGCTTGGAGGGGTCTGTTGCTGCTGTTGCTGCTGCTGTGGGAGGAAAATTACAGGTGGGGGAGGGCAGGAGAGAGGGGCGGCTGATGGGAGGGAGAGGACCGTGGGGAGAAGGAGAGGAGGAGGTAATAACAAAGCCCAACCAGGCGGTAGTGAGGGATGCAGGGAGAGGGAAGGGTCAGGTCCGGGGCAGCAACACAGAGCCAGATAGCGAGAGATGGAGGAGAGAAACCCAGGCGGATGAAAGGCACCAGCCGGGGAAGGGGGGAGACGGCGAGGTGGAAGGCGATGCAAAGGAGAGGCAGGGTTCAAGAGCAGGGAGACGCCTGGAGCGAGTGATAGCAGCAGATGATAGGATCTCAGAGGGAGACCAGGAGAGGAGGGCCTCGGCGCCGTGGCCTCGCTCTCGGCGTGCGGCGAACAGACACCCACACTTCTCCCAGTACAACTTCCAAGTCCAAGTCGCCGAGAACCAGCCCCCCGGCACCTCCGTCATCATCATGTCCGCCTCGGACCCGGACGCCGGAGAGTCCAGCAAGCTGAGCTACATGATGGCGCCGCTGATGAACAGCCGGTCGTCCGACTACTTTCACATCCACCCAGACACCGGCCTCATCACCACCACCCAGATCCTGGACCGAGAACACATGGACTTGCATTATTTTAGGGTCACGGCGACGGATCGAGGGGCCCCTCGCCTCTCGGGTACCACGATGGTGGCCATCACGGTCTCGGACCGCAATGACCATTCTCCTATATTCGAGCAGACTGAGTACAGGGAGACCATTCGGGAGAATGTGGAAGAAGGATATCCCATCCTGCAGCTCAGGGCCACAGATTTAGACTCGCCATCCAACGCCAACATCCGTTACCGTTTCATCGGAGACACAGCTGTACTGGCTAAAGCGGCATTTGAGATTGACCCGAGGTCCGGCCTCATTACCACCCGCGGGGTAGTGGACCGTGAGACGAATGAGCAGTACACCCTTCAGGTGGAGGCCAGCGACCAGGGGAAGGAACCAGGGCCCCGCTCTGCGACCGTCAAAGTTTATATCATAGTTTTGGACGAGAACGACAATTTGCCGCAGTTCAGCGAGAAGCGCTACGTGGTGGCGGTGAAAGAAGACGTGAGACCTCACTCCGACATCCTACGCGTGAGCGCCACCGACCAGGACAAGGACAACAACGCCGCGGTCCACTACACCATCATAGGCGGGAACAGCCGGGGCCAGTTCTCCATCGACAGCGTCACCGGGGAGATCCAGGTCGTGGCGCCTTTGGATTACGAGACCGAGCGGGAATACACGCTTCGGGTTCGAGCGCAGGACAACGGCCGCCCGCCGCTCTCCAACAACACCGGCATCGTCAGCGTCCAAGTGACCGACGTGAACGACAACCCACCAATATTTGTCTCCACCCCCTTCCAGGCGTCGGTGCTGGAGAGCGCTCCGGTGGGGAGCTCCATCCTCCACATCCAAGCCATCGACACAGACTCCGGTGACAACGCCAGGTTGGAGTACAGACTGACCGGCACCAGCCACGACACACCGTTCCTCATCAACGCAGCGACCGGTTGGGTCTCCGTCAAACTACTCCTCGACAGAGAGTCCGTGGAACATTATTTCTTCGGTGTGGAAGCCAGAGATTACGGATCGCCACCTCTTTCTGCTACAGCGAGTGTCACCATAACGGTCATGGATGTCAACGACAATCGCCCCGAATTCCTACAGAAGGAGTACTACGCCCGTCTGAACGAGGACGCGGTCGTGGGCACGAGCGTGGTCACCGTCACGGCCATAGATCGTGACGTCAACAGCGCCGTCACTTACCAGATAACAGGCGGGAACACCAGGAACCGGTTTGCCATCAGCACCGCGGGGGGCGCCGGGCTTCTCTCGCTGGCTCTGCCGCTGGACTACAAACAGGAGCGCCGCTACGTTCTGACCGTTACAGCTTCGGACCGAACCCTTCACGACACCTGTCAGGTTCACATCAACATCACGGATGCCAACACCCACCGCCCCGTGTTCCAGAGCGCCCACTACTCCGTCAGTGTGAACGAGGACCGGCCTCCCGGAAGCACCGTGGTCGTCATCAGCGCCACGGACGACGATGTCGGAGAAAACGCCCGAATCACTTACCTCCTGGAAGACAACATCCCACAGTTCCGCATCGACCCCGGGACAGGTGCTGTCACCCTTCAGGCAGAGCTGGACTACGAGGATCAGATGACCTACACTCTAGCTATAACGGCCAAGGACAACGGCATCCCACAGAAGTCCGACACCACGTACGTGGAGGTGAACGTCAACGACGTCAACGATAACGCGCCTCAGTTTCTCAGCCCGAGGTATCAAGGAACGGTGACTGAAGATGCTCCACCTTTCACTAGTATCCTCCAGATCTCAGCCACCGACCGCGACGCCCACGCCAACGGCCGTGTCCAGTACACCTTCCTGAATGGCGAGGACGGCGACGGAGACTTTACGATCGAGCCCACCTCTGGAATCGTGAGGACAGTTCGCCGCTTGGATCGTGAGAGCGTACCGTTCTATGAGCTCACTGCCTACGCCGTAGACCGAGGCGTGCCGGCCCAGCGGACCCCCGTCCATATCCAGGTGACTGTACTCGATGTGAACGACAACGCTCCGGTCTTCCCTGCCGATGACTTTGAAGTTCTGGTGAAGGAGAACAGTGCGGTCGGGTCGGTGGTGGCTCAGATCACAGCGACCGACCCGGACGAAGGTCCAAACGCTCAGATCATGTACCAAATCGTCGAAGGAAACATCCCCGAGATCTTTCAGATGGACATATTCTCCGGAGAGCTGACTTCGTTGATCGACCTGGACTACGAGGCGAGGAACGAGTACGTCATCGTGGTCCAGGCGACGTCGGCGCCGCTCGTCAGTCGGGCGACGGTGCGGATCAGACTGGTGGACCAGAACGACAACGAGCCCACCCTGCAGCACTTTCAGATCATCTTCAACAACTTCGTGTCCAATCGATCGAACAGCTTCCCCACCGGCGTCATCGGGAGGGTCCCCGCCTACGACCCGGATGTTTCCGACCGGCTCTACTACACCATCGACCGGGGCAACGAGCTCCACCTGCTGCTGCTGAACCACACCAGCGGAGAGATCCGACTGAGCCGGAAACTGGATAATAACCGACCGCTGGTCGCCCCCATGCAGATCACCGTCACAGGTGAGACGCGCTGTTGGATGTGATGGATGTGATGGATGTGATGTTGCCTGCCACAGATGAATGTTCATGTTGTTATCGTGACCTTTGTAGACGCCGGGGTTTGTGCTCAGCTCAGGAACATGGATCAGCAACAAATATACACAGACAAGTTCCAATAAGAGTTAAATTGAAAATAATTCTTAATTTATAATATTTCAACAGTCAGGCTTCTGTAAAGACACGACACTGTCACAACTGAGAGTAAACAACATTTCTGTAAACACATAGTTGACAACAGATATCTACAGATACAGAAATGTGTATTTGTGTGTATTTGTGTGTCTTCCTTGGCCAGCTTTTTAATCTCATTGTCAACTAAGAATCAACACAAAAAAATACACAAATAAAAGAACAAAGTTTTACTTTAGGATAACTTTGGTCTCTCAACACAATTTAACAAATAATGTGTTCAATTTAAAAGTACTTTTGTGTCTATTTAATACATTTCACAAGTGCATTTAAAAGTATCCTGAATTCCATAATGTTTCAATGTCATTGTTAATATGAATTCTTAAGGCATTTTTACCAAGAACATGTTCAATTTCTCCAGGTCGGAATGTTTCACGTAACAAATCAATTGAAAACTCTTCATTTTAACCACATTATTAATAAATAACTAATTTAATTTATACATTTGAAACGAACTACATGTTTTGTTTTAAAGAGGAGAACGTATACAGTGTGTGTTAAATGTTACCCCCAGATTTTTTTTATAAATTACAATGAAATATTGAGTGAAGTATTTTTGATATGTATTCTGATAATAGTAGTAGCTGAGTCATTCTGGCGTGAAAAGTACAACTCTGAGAAGTTACACATACACACTTGTGAATAAGGTCAAACATGGATATGGATTAGCTGCTAAGAAAGTGCACTTAGGAGGAGCTCACGGGACGGACCGAGGCCCAGATGGTGAAATGACATCATTGGCTTGAATTACAATCACAACAGTTTCATCTGCTCTTATGGCCTCAGTGAGTTTCATATCCGTTCGATGGTGTCCATTCTTCTCTCTTCCCTCGTTCATTTGCTTTTGATTCAGAGCTGGAGGCTCCACCGGGTTCGTCGCCGTCACTGATCACAGCCGCCGAGACAGAATTAGGAGGATGTGAGAGCGTTTGTTTGTTGCTTTGAAGGCTGGTGTTTGTGAGTCTGTCACACAGCTTTTATGTGTAACGTCAGCGAGGGACGGTGTGTGGCCCGCTAACCTATTTACGTTCGCTTGTTTATCGTCGGCGACAAGCGGCGTCGCTGGTGTTCGGACGTGTTCGCTCGAAGTCGACGTGAACTGACAGACTCTGTGACGAGAGCGAGGGAATAATCGGGTTAATGAAGTCAGAGAACGAGATGACGATGGGATCGAACCTCAAACTTTGTGTTTCAGGGATGCTGAGAGATTAACTAGTAGAGTGGTCGGTGAATATTCTATACTCTCTTCTTTTCTCCCGCTGTATCTTCCCTCGTTCTTCTCTCCGTCCATCTGTACGTCGCGGCAGGAGGACGTCAACACTGAGTCTGGTTCTGCTTGAGGTTTCTGCCTTCTAAAAGGAACGCTTTTCAACCACCATAGTCTTTCTTAAACTGTCACAGTGTCTGGAGATAACTTATGATAAGACACTTTAAATAAAGTTGATTTAATGAGTTATTTATCGACAACATACTGAACTTATGTACATATACCATATCTTTTCTCCTTTATAAATACACACTTCTAACATAAAGTACTATCTAGAGTAGAGAAGTATACTTTATCTTTACTTCTTTATAAATACACACTTCTAACATAAAGTACTGTCTAGAGTAGAGAAGTATACTTTATCTTTTCTCCTTTATAGATACACACTTCTAACATAAAGTACTGTCTAGAGTAGAGAATTATACTTTATCTTTTCTCCTTTATAAATACACACTTCTAACATAAAGTACTGTCTAGAGTAGAGAAGTATACTTTATCTTTTCTCCTTTATAAATACACACTTCTAACATAAAGTACTGTCTAGAGTAGAGAAGTATACTTTATCTTTTCTCCTTTATAAATACACACTTTTTACATAAAGTACTGTCTAGAGTAGAGAAGTATACTTTATCTTTTCTCCTTTATAAATACACACTTCTAACATAAAGTACTGTCTAGAGTAGAGAAGTATACTTTATCTTTTCTCCTTTATAGATACACACTTCTAACATAAAGTACTGTCTAGAGTAGAGAAGTATACTTTATCTTTTCTCCTTTATAAATACACACTTCTAACATAAAGTACTGTCTAGAGTAGAGAAGTATAGTTTATATTTTCTCCTTTATAGATACACACTTCTTACATTAAGTACTGTCTAGAGTAGAGAAGTATACTTTATCTTTTCTTCTTTATAAATACACACTTCTTACATAAAGTACTGTCTAGAGTAGAGAAGTATACTTTATCTTTTCTCCTTTATAAATACACACTTCTAACATAAAGTACTGTCTACAGTAGAGAAGTATACTTTATCTTTTCTCCTTTATAAATACACACTTTTTACATAAAGTACTGTCTAGAGTAGAGAAGTATAGTTTATATTTTCTCCTTTATAAATACACACTTCTTACATTAAGTACTGTCTAGAGTAGAGAAGTATACTTTATCTTTTCTTCTTTATAAATACACACTTCTTACAAGTGTCTCAAGATAACTTTGTTATGATAAGACACTTTAAATAAAGTTAAATTGAAATGAGTTATTTATTGACAACACACTGAACTACAGTAATGAGTTAAAAATTAAATACAACTCAATATAAATCAATCAAAAGTCATGAGTTGTAATTTTAAACTTGTGTTTGTAACGTCACGATCTCGTCAGCTCGTCGCTCGTCGTTCAAACTGGCTCTTTCATTCTATTTTCCCCACCTTTCCTCCCCTCTTTCTTCCTCCCTCTGCTCCTCAGCGAGACCCGTCGCTCCAGCAGTCGACAGTTATGAGATTCTAATGAAACAAAAGTCGCCGAAGGTGGAGCTCGGAGCGAAGCTGTCACTGCACTCGTGTTCGGCTGTTATCGCGACTCCTGTCTATCCTCGGAACGCTGGGACACAGATTCCCATTCCTCCCGTCTTGCCTTCTCTTTCTTTTACTTTTTTCTATTTCCACTTTGCCTCCTGCTCTTTCTTCTGTGTCTTCTTCATTCTATCGTTTTCTTCTCCTCTTTCATCCCTTCATCCTCGTCTTCTTAACTTCAGCTTATTATTTGTGTTCTCGTTGTGCATTCTGGGTATTCTTGTCATCTTGGGTGAGTTTCACTTGTGTGTGTGTGTGAACGTGCTGTGTGTACACGCATAATTATCTCAAACAGATAGTGTGTGTGTGTGTGAGTCTCCGGTGGCTGCGAAACATTGAATTGGTGAGTCCAGGGACCTCCTCGTTCAATCCCACACTATTGTCTTCCACTCGTCTGTTCAGCTCTTCTGATAATTCCTGCTTTCATGGAGATTAAATGTGGTTTTGCTGCGCCGTCTAAACACACTTTTAGCTCCACAGACACATTAGCTTCAGGATGTTTGGCTGGAAAGAGAAACAGGTTTTTTATTTTTTTCCCTGAGCCAAAGGTGGTCCCTCAGTAGAGCGACCCCTGTGGGCCGGGAGCGGAGTTCACTGGCCGAGGTCCACTTGAACGTTGGAGATAAAACCACACTGACGGGGAAAAGGGGGTTGAACTCATGATGGGCTCATAAATAAACTCCTTTCTCTGTCGATAAATATAGACAAACAACAGTATTTCAATATTAAATCTACTCTGAAACAAACTTCTTAAACTCCTCTTTTATTCTTTTACGGCACGAACAACATCCACTTTCGATTCGGGTCATGTGGAGCTTTCTTGGGACATATAGGGCGTCACTGACTGGAGGACCAGGTCAGCGAGTCATGAACCAGTACTTTCAGGTCACCGCGCTGATGCCCGAGTGTAAGTCAAGGCTTAAGTGTTTTTGGCCAATTATTCTTTTACATGAAGGTCACGTAGGAGGTCACGTCCCCAGAGGTTACATCGGGAAAATGTGTCGCTTCCATGAGTGGTTGAGACGATCCTTATCTTAACTTAAACACACTTAAACGTCGACATGAATCTACTTTGATGCGACGCTTAAGTGTTCTGAGCTCAGGATCCGTCGCAGCTCGCAGTAAATGTCACGGACCAGCTTGAATGTCAAGTTATAAACACTGGATCTTGACGTGACCTTCAGTCTCTCGCGCCGTCGCCCCAAAAAAATGAATTCCTTTTAAATGCTACGTCTCACGGTGGAGGAAAAATGGAACATGTTCCCGAGATACGAGTTCTCACGGGTGACTTGTGCGACTGGATTATGTTCTGTGACGACAATGAATCAAACACAACACTTGCTGTCGGAGCTACACAACCACAACACACACAACCACAACACACACAACCACAACATACACAACACACACAACCACAACACACACAACCACAACACACACAACCACAACATACACAACACACACAACCACAACACACACAACCACAACATACACAACACACACAACCACAACACACACAACCACAACATACACAACACACACAACCACAACACACACAACCACAACATACACAACACACACAACCACAACACACACAACCACAACATACACAACATACACAACCACAACACACACAACCACAACATACACAACCACAACATACACAACACACACAACCACAACACACACAACCACAACATACACAACACACACAACCACAACATACACAACCACAACATACACAACCACAACATACACAACACACACAACCACAACACACACAACCACAACATACACAACACACACAACCACAACATACACAACCACAACATACACAACCACAACATACACAACATACACAACATACACAACACACACAACCACAACATACACAACCACAACATACACAACACACACAACCACAACACACACAACCACAACATACACAACACACACAACCACAACATACACAACCACAACATACACAACATACACAACCACAACATACACAACATACACAACATACACAACATACACAACCACAACATACACAACATACACAACCACAACAGACACAACCACAACATACACAACATACACAACCACAACATACACAACCACAACATACACTACATACACAACATACACAACCACAACATACACAACATACACAACATACACAACCACAACATACACAACATACACAACCACAACATACACAACCACAACATACACAACCACAACATACACAACATACACAACATACACAACCACAACATACACAACATACACAACCACAACATACACAACCACAACATACACAACATACACAACCACAACATACACAACATACACAACATACACAACCACAACATACACAACATACACAACCACAACATACACAACATACACAACCACAACAGACACACACTGAAGCAGAACATTCTCCGGCCCATTCAAACCCATCAGACGTTTCCCTCCGTCCGTCTCTCACCATCAGGATCCAACGGTTCAGGTGGAATCACAGTTTGACCCAATTTGTCTCTGTTCGCACAGAACCAGCAGATGGTACTTTTAAAATGTTGGACGAGGCAGTAGTTACTCCATGTTCTCGCAACTAGACTGTGAAGTTTTTACCTTTATAAATACACACATATTACATAAAGCACTGTCTGGAGTAGAGAAGTATACTTTATCATTTCTCCTTTATAAATACACACTCCTTACATAAAGTAAAGTCTAGAGTAGAGAAGTATACTTTATCTTTTCTCCTTTATAAATACACACTTCTTACATAAAGTGCTGTCTAGAGTAGAGAAGTATACTTTATCTTTTCTCCTTTATAAATACACACTTCTTACATAAAGTACTGTCTAGAGTGGAGAAGTATACTTTATCTTTTCTCCTTTATAAATACACACTTCTAACATAAAGTACTGTCTAGAGTAGAGAAGTATACTTTATCTTTTCTCATTTATAAATACACGCTTCTTACATAAAGTACTGACTAGAGTAGAGAAGTATACTTTATCTTTTCTCCTTTATAAATACACACTTCTTACATAAAGTACTGTCTAGAGTGGAGAAATATACTTTATCTTTTCTCCTTTATAAATACACACTTCTTACATAAAGTACTGTCTAGAGTAGAGAAGTAAACTTTATCTTTTCTCCATTATAAATACACACTTCTTACATAAAGTACTGAGTAGAATAGAGATGTATACTTTATCTTTTCTCCATTATAAATACACACTTCTTACATAAAGTACTGAGTAGAATAGAGAAGTATACTTTATCTTTTCTCCTTTATAAATTCACGCTTCTTACATAAAGTACTGTCTAGAGTAGAGAAGTATACTTTATCTTTTCTCCTTCATAAATACACACTTCTTACATAAAGTACTGTCTAGAGTAGAGAAGTATACTTTATCTTTTCTCCTTTATAAATACACACTTCTTACATAAAGTACTGTCTGGAGTAGAGAAGTATACTTTATCTTTTCTCCTTTATAAATACACGCTTCTTACATAAAGTACTGTCTAGAGTAGAGAAGTATACTTTATCTTTTCTCCTTTATAAATACACGCTTCTTACATAATGTACTGTCTAGAGTAGAGAAGTATACTTTATCTTTTCTCCTTTATAAATATACACTCCTTACATAAAGTACTGTCTAGAGTAGAGAAGTATACTTTATCCTTTCTCCTTTATAAATATACACTCCTTACATAAATTACTGTCTAGAGTAGAGAAGTATACTTTATCCTTTCTCCTTTATAAATATACACTCCTTACATAAATTACTGTCTAGAGTAGAGAAGTATACTTTATCTTTTCTCCTTTATAAATATACACTCCTTACATAAAGTACTGTCCAGAGTAGAGAAGTATACTTTATCTTTACTCCTTTATAAATACACACTACTTACATAAAGTACTGTCCAGAGTAGAGAAGTATACTTTATCTTTTTTCCTTTATAAATACACACTTCTTACATAAAGTACTGTCTAGAGTAGAGAAGTATACTTTACCTTTTCTCCTTTATAAATTCACTCTTCTTACATAAAGTACTGTCTAGAGTAGAGAAGTATACTTTATCTTTACTCCTTTATAAATACACACTACTTACATAAAGTACTGTCCAGAGTAGAGAAGTATACTTTATCTTTTTTCCTTTATAAATACACACTTCTTACATAAAGTACTGTCTAGAGTAGAGAAGTATACTTTACCTTTTCTCCTTTATAAATACACACTTCTTACATAAAGTACTGTCTAGAGTAGAGAAGTATACTTTACCTTTTCTCCTTTATAAATACACACTTCTTACATAAAGTACTGTCTAGAGTAGATAATTATAGTTTATCTTTTCTCCATTATTAGAACACACTTCTTACATAAAGTACTGTCTAGAGTAGATAAGTATACTTTATCTTTTCTCCTTTATAAGTACACACTTCTTACATAAAGTACTGTCTAGAGTAGAGAAGTATACTTTATCTTTTCTCCTTTATAAGTACACACTTCTTACATAAAGTACTGTCTAGAGTAGAGAAGTATACTTTATCTTTTCTCCTTTATAAGTACACACTTCTTACATAAAGTACTGTCTAGAGTAGAGAAGTATACTTTATCTTTTCTTCTTTATAAATACACACTTCTTACATAAAGTACTGTCTAGAGTAGAGAAGTATACTTTATCTTTTTTCCTTTATAAATACACACTTCTTACATAAAGTACTGTCTAGAGTAGATAAGTATACTTTATCTTTTCTCCTTTATAAGAACACACTTCTTACATAAAGTACTGTCTAGAGTAGATAAATATACTTTATCTTTTCTCCTTTATAAGTACACACTTCTTACATAAAGTACTGTCTAGAGTAGAGAAGTATAGTTTATCTTTTCTCCTTTATAAGTACTGTCTAGAGTAGAGAAGTATAGTTTATCTTTTCTCCTTTATAAATACACACTTCTTACATAAAGTACTGTCTACAGTAGAGAAGTATACTTTATCTTTACTCCTTTATAAATACACACTTCTTACATAAGGTACTGTCTACAGTAGAGAAGTATACTTTATCTTTACTCCTTTATAAATACACACTTCTTACATAAAGTACTGTCTAGAGTAGAGAAGTATACTTTATCTTTTCTCCTTTATAAATACACACTTCTTACATAAAGTACTGTCTAGAGTAGAGAAGTATACTTTATCTTTTCTCCTTTATAAATACACACTTCTTACATAAAGTACTGTCTAGAGTAGAGAAGTATACTTTATCTTTACTCCTTTATAAATACACACTTCTTACATAAGGTACTGTCTACAGTAGAGAAGTATACTTTATCTTTACTCCTTTATAAATACACACTTCTTACATAAAGTACTGTCTAGAGTAGAGAAGTATACTTTATCTTTTCTCCTTTATAAATACACACTTCTTACATAAAGTACTGTCTACAGTAGAGAAGTATACTTTATCTTTACTCCTTTATAAATACACACTTCTTACATAAGGTACTGTCTACAGTAGAGAAGTATACTTTATCTTTACTCCTTTATAAATACACACTTCTTACATAAAGTACTGTCTAGAGTAGAGAAGTATACTTTATCTTTTCTCCTTTATAAATACACACTTCTTACATAAAGTACTGTCTAGAGTAGAGAAGTATACTTTATCTTTTCTCCTTTATAAATACACACTTCTTACATAAAGTACTGTCTAGAGTAGAGAAGTATACTTTATCTTTACTCCTTTATAAATACACACTTCTTACATAAGGTACTGTCTACAGTAGAGAAGTATACTTTATCTTTACTCCTTTATAAATACACACTTCTTACATAAAGTACTGTCTAGAGTAGAGAAGTATACTTTATCTTTTCTCCTTTATAAATACACACTTCTTACATAAAGTACTGTCTAGAGTAGAGAAGTATACTTTATCTTTACTCCTTTATAAATACACACTTCTTACATAAGGTACTGTCTACAGTAGAGAAGTATACTTTATCTTTTCTCCTTTATAAATACACACTTCTTACATAAAGTACTGTCTAGAGTAGAGAAGTATACTTCCCTTCTTCACCCAGTTTTGTTTGCTCTACTTTATCACGGGTTAATATATTCCTCGTACATAATTCATCAAACTCAAGGCGTGAGAATATATTCAAGTTTTGTTGTAAACTTTCAGATTTTCTCTCCTAGTTAACATATACTGCGGAGGAAGTGATTTATCAGTGTTGAGTACATCGTACTCTCTTCGTCTGCTGCAGTTATTCTCTTGTATTTTGTACAAACACCATTAATTATGTTTTAGTGGCAGCTTTACACGTTCATAACAAATATACACAAAAGGAAAATAAGGTAAAAAACAACATATTTAAGAGCAAATCCTCGATAAATAATATAAAGTTGTCAAACGTTCTGTAGCTTGTTGTGTGTTTGTGTTGCTAGAATGACTTCAGTCTAAATCAAGAGTTTATTCAGAGCAGCATCAATAAATCACGACGACATTAACACGATTATTGTGACAAACAAACACCAGAACCTTCTGTTAAGTTTGTTGGTCAGAGGTTGAGTTGTGTGTTTTTTTGTTGGTCGAGTCAGAGGTTGAGTTGTGTGTTTTTTTGTTGGTCGAGTCAGAGGTTGAGTTGTGTGTTAAGTTTGTTGGTCGAGTCAGAGGTTGAGTTGTGTGTTTTTTTGTTGGTCCAGTCAGAGGTTGAGTTGTGTGTTTTTTTGTTGGTCCAGTCAGAGGTTGAGTTGTGTGTTTTTTTGTTGGTCCAGTCAGAGGTTGAGTTGTGTGTTAAGTTTGTTGGTCCAGTCAGAGGTTGAGTTGTGTGTTAAGTTTGTTGGTCCAGTCAGAGGTTGAGTTGTGTGTTTTTTTGTTGGTCCAGTCAGAGGTTGAGTTGTGGGTTTTTTTGTTGGTCCAGTCAGAGGTTGAGTTGTGTGTTTTTTTGTTGGTCCAGTCAGAGGTTGAGTTGTGTGTTAAGTTTGTTGGTCCAGTCAGAGGTTGAGTTGTGTGTTAAGTTTGTTGGTCCAGTCAGAGGTTGAGTTGTGTGTTTTTTTGTTGGTCCAGTCAGAGGTTGAGTTGTGTGTTTTTTTGTTGGTCCAGTCAGAGGTTGAGTTGTGTGTTTTTTTGTTGGTCCAGTCAGAGGTTGAGTTGTGTGTTAAGTTTGTTGGTCGAGTCAGAGGTTGAGTTGTGTGTTAAGTTTGTTGGTCCAGTCAGAGGTTGAGTTGTGTGTTTTTTTGTTGGTCCAGTCAGAGGTTGAGTTGTGTGTTTTTTTGTTGGTCCAGTCAGAGGTTGAGTTGTGTGTTAAGTGTGTTGGTCCAGTCAGAGGTTGAGTTGTGTGTTAAGTTTGTTGGTCCAGTCAGAGGTTGAGTTGTGTGTTAAGTTTGTTGGTCCAGTCAGAGGTTGAGTTGTGTGTTAAGTTTGTTGGTCCAGTCAGAGGTTGAGTTGTGTGTTAAGTTTGTTGGTCCAGTCAGAGGTTGAGTTGTGTGTTAAGTTTGTTGGTCGAGTCAGAGGTTGAGTTGTGTGTTAAGTTTGTTGGTCCAGTCAGAGGTTGAGTTGTGTGTTAAGTTTGTTGGTCGAGTCAGAGGTTGAGTTGTGTGTTAAGTTTGTTGGTCGAGTCAGAGGTTGAGTTGTGTGTTAAGTTTGTTGGTCGAGTCAGAGGTTGAGTTGTGTGTTAAGTTTGTTGGTCGAGTCAGAGGTTGAGTTGTCTGTTAAGTTTGTTGGTCGAGTCAGAGGTTGAGTTGTGTGTTAAGTTTGTTGGTCGAGTCAGAGGTTGAGTTGTGTGTTAAGTTTGTTGGTCGAGTCAGAGGTTGAGTTGTGTGTTAAGTTTGTTGGTCCAGTCAGAGGTTGAGTTGTGTGTTAAGTTTGTTGGTCGAGTCAGAGGTTGAGTTGTGTGTTAAGTTTGTTGGTCCAGTCAGAGGTTGAGTTGTGTGTTAAGTTTGTTGGTCCAGTCAGAGCTTGAGTTGTGTGTTAAGTTTGTTGGTCGAGTCAGAGGTTGAGTTGTGTGTTAAGTTTGTTGGTCCAGTCAGAGGTTGAGTTGTGTGTTAAGTTTGTTGGTCGAGTCAGAGGTTGAGTTGTGTGTTAAGTTTGTTGGTCCAGTCAGAGGTTGAGTTGTGTGTTAAGTTTGTTGGTCGAGTCAGAGGTTGAGTTGTGTGTTAAGTTTGTTGGTCCAGTCAGAGGTTGAGTTGTGTGTTAAGTTTGTTGGTCCAGTCAGAGGTTGAGTTGTGTGTTTTTTTGTTGGTCCAGTCAGAGGTTGAGTTGTGTGTTAAGTTTGTTGGTCGAGTCAGAGGTTGAGTTGTGTGTTAAGTTTGTTGGTCCAGTCAGAGGTTGAGTTGTGTGTTAAGTTTGTTGGTCCAGTCAGAGGTTGAGTTGTGTGTTAAGTTTGTTGGTCCAGTCAGAGGTTGAGTTGTGTGTTAAGTTTGTTGGTCCAGTCAGAGGTTGAGTTGTGTGTTAAGTTTGTTGGTCCAGTCAGAGGTTGAGTTGTGTGTTAAGTTTGTTGGTCGAGTCAGAGGTTGAGTTGTGTGTTAAGTTTGTTGGTCGAGTCAGAGGTTGAGTTGTGTGTTAAGTTTGTTGGTCGAGTCAGAGGTTGAGTTGTGTGTTTTTTTGTTGGTCCAGTCAGAGGTTGAGTTGTGTGTTAAGTTTGTTGGTCGAGTCAGAGGTTGAGTTGTGTGTTAAGTTTGTTGGTCGAGTCAGAGGTTGAGTTGTGTGTTAAGTTTGTTGGTCGAGTCAGAGGTTGAGTTGTGTGTTAAGTTTGTTGGTCCAGTCAGAGGTTGAGTTGTGTGTTAAGTTTGTTGGTCGAGTCAGAGGTTGAGTTGTGTGTTTGTTCTCCGTGATTCAGTTGTGTTTTTGGACTCCACAGCTCAGCTGCTCCGGGTTCAAAGGCAGCGAGAAAACATGAGTAATCCTTTGATTCGATGAGTCTTCTGTCGCTCCAGCAGCCTCCGGTCGTATCGTGTGACTCACAGAGAATTATGGGAAGAATCTCAGTCATTATCGTGAACAATTATAAACTTGTGTCGTAGAAAATGTTTCATAAATCACTATCAAAACATCATTTTTCTTGTTTATTCACCTCAGAAGTTAAAATGTATATTAAATTAACCGTTGAAAACTAAACTAAAAGGACATGTTTGTCTTTCTTAGTGCAGTTTAAAGCCCTGGCTCTCTTGAGGATAAACTACATAAACTTCAGTGTATTTCACAGAAATACTGGTTCGTAAAAGTGGTTAAGAATGTCTGATCAATACTACGTTAATACGAAAGAAACAACACATTAATAACAACAACATCGACGTTTTAACGACGTTTCTAAACATGTTTTTATCTGAACCTGTTTTTATCATAAAAGCATCTTTTTAATGAAGAATTTTTTCTTCTCTGCGAGCAAATGTGTCGTTGTTTAAGGTCACGCGTTGACCTTTAATCATCATCGTCTTAGTGATGACTCAGGGGTTTAGGGTTAGGGTTGTGAAGCGAGTCCAAGTCCAACAGAATGTATTTGAATGAATAAATGTGTCGTATCAAGAGCATCAGTGGGAACAGTCTCATCGTGCTATAATCACCTCTGCCAAGGAGGTATATTCACCTCCATCCGCCTGTTTAAAGATGGACGAACAGACAAAAAGGAGATTTTCAGAAAATGACAATAAAGGGTCAAGAAAATAGAATAAAGTCAAGAATCTAAGATTTGTGTCACTCTCTGTGGTGCAGAAGGAGCTGCTATTGAAGTTACGGCCATCTTTAAAATGATCGATGAAATGAAGTTTGTGCGATAATCTGTATTTTTAAATGAATATTTATCATCATCATGTATTTATTTGTTGTCCTGGATGTTTGTAGGAACATATTTATTGAATAAAACGTCCTGAGTTTTATAAAAATAACTTGAAGTTGTATTTTATGCAACACATGCCTCGATTTAAAAGATAATGTTTTTAAAATAAAAGTTAAAGCTTTTATTCTAATCCTGATCAGTGTTAACGTCAGCGAAGAAAAGAGCGAGCGCTCGGACGCAGGATGATCCCATTGCGGCTCGTCTCGCTTCCATAAGTCAGCGAGGTCAGGATTTGTGTTGCAGGATTGACTTTTGTGCACAACAGACACGGAGAATGAAAGTTGTTTTTTCTGTTAGTGTAAAGGATTAACTTCAGAGAGGAGTCACTGATGATGTGGAATATTTCCTCGTAAATGAAGCCTCGACTCTCTGGCTGCGACAACTGTTGTGTTCGTGTTGTGTTTCTAAAGCGTCTCCTGAAGACTCACCGTCCCGACGGACGTTTTCACGCCGATATTTATGGACGTTTTCTTTACTTATCCCTGGTTTTTAAAAGTCAACGTGCCCTTGAATGAAGGACTCTTTGTGTTGGCGAGCAAAACAAGCGCACAAAACGCACTCGACAATAAAGTGTGTAACAGGATTTACGCGGGACATGGACCGGGCTAATGTGCCGGAGGCGCCGTGACCACGTTTAATGTGTTTCCTAGAAGCAGAATTTTTGGCTTTTGTTCGGGGCAAATCCAATTTGACTGGTTTTGGGCTTTTTTCTTCATGCAAGTTGGTCGTAGAATTTTCCCCTTTTGGGCTTTTTTTTCTTCTTTTTAATCTCCCTCTCTTACCACGAGAGCAGACACGAGCCTCGCTGGAGGAAGTCTGGTCGGTTCTGAAGCGAGTCCGAGTCCAACCAGATTTAATTGAATGAATAAATGTGTCGTTTGAAGAGTGTGAGAGGAGCTCGTGCTATAATCACCTCTGCCAAGGAGGTATATTCGCATATTTGCAAAATAAGTCAAAGATGGACGAACAGACAAAAGGGAGATTTTCAGAAAAAGAGAATAAAGTGTCAAAGAAATTGGTTAAAAATCAGAAGAGTTGTGTCACTCTCTGTGGGGCAGAAGGAGCTGCTATGGAACCGCGATCTTTAGACCCCTTTAAAATGATCAATGATATTTCAAATGCTAAAAATATTATGCAAAATTAGATATTAATATATATGTAAGTCATTCAAATTACAGTTTTTGGACGAATTATAAGCTTTTGTTGTGATATGAACCAAACATAACATTTAAAACACTTATTTTTCTTTCTATTGAGCTGTTTTTAATGAACTGAGACATTTTTAAATGAATAATATTTTCTCTCAAATGTGAAGATATTTGAGAGAAAATTCCAAACAAAGATCATAGAGAATTTTCTAAGGTTTTTTAGAAAAAAAAACACAACATTTAACCTAAAGTTAAAACGGTGAAAATAAACGATAAAACAAAAACAAATTAAGACTGAGAATATAACTATTACTTATTTAAAAGTTCTATTTAAAGTAGTATCATGTTAAATTCTTTAATTGTCGGCCCCTCACAACGTGGCCCCTGATATAGATGGTGAAAAGTGAAAAAACTATGTTTATTTCACTGCTTTTCAAAGTCGTGTTGCAGGAACAGATGAAGGTAAAAATCAGATGTTTGGAGAAGATAAAAAGACAGAAAAACATCTTTGATAGAGTCGTTAATAAAAGGTCCTTTGAAAAGTCTTAAAATACATAAATCTAAAAACAAGTCTAACTTAAGTTGAAAAAATGGAATAAAAAAAGGAAATATTTAAATCTGAAAATCAATAAAAAATATCCTGAATGTCAACTTCTTATAATATCATTTACATCTTGTATAAAAAAAAAGCCAAAAGAAAGTGTAAAAATAAGTTGTTTTTCTGTCATAAACCAGCGCAGAAAAGCTAGAGAGAACATTTGCTTCTGGACTCGTTCTCGCCGCAGCTTCTTAAATTGCTTCCCTCGCGTCCGAGGCTTCCATTGTAAACTGACTTCGCCAATTATTTCCGTGTGGATTTCCAGGAAGCGAGAGCCGAGGCCGCCGACGTTCTAGAAGCTTTGGATGTTCTATTAGTCGCAGCGGAGATAGAACATCTTCCACCAGAAGATGGAAGATGTTCAGTCCGTGGTTATTCTGGGAGGCTTCAGCTCCTGAAGGACGCTGATGGACAAACGCTTTGTTTTCTTGTGGCTCTGAAGCTCAAATAACCTCCATTTGTGGCTTCCAAGCATATGAATGTTTTATCGTCTCGCTCGCGGCCGCAGTGGTAAGTGGCAGCGCGGGTGCATTAGTGATGGTTTCTTATCTTATCGAAGGTACGTGACGACAAAACTTCGTGTGTACATCAAACACTCAACGGGTCAGAATAATACTTTTGAACTTTTTCATTGGATACATAACCGTTTTATCAGTAGTTTAACTTCATAGAACTTGTTTTTCTTATTTGTCCTTTTTTATGGTTATTGGTTTTATCGTAAACAAGTACAAAAAAGTAGTGGTTTTTAATCATTTTTCTTGATTAAATGTGTATTAAAGGAAATATTACACTATTTATTCATGTACTATTTGTCACATTTTTATTTTTAGAACCTTTAAATAAAATAAACTTTCAAACGGATGTATAAACAATATAATTAATACTACATTTTAAGGTTTTCTCATTGAATCAATTTGTAATATTCTCCTTCTTTTGGCGTGACGGCCCCTCACTATAATTACCGCTGCCAAGGAGTTGCTGGCGTTTGTCGGTTTGCAAAGGAGGTGAAAAATGTAGGAACAGATCAAAATCAATCAGAAAATGTGGATAATAAAATTATCGATTTCGGTTTGTTCGGAATCTTCGTCACTCTCTGTGGTGCAGCAGCTGCTGTTACTGACACTGTGCTCGAGTCTCGGGGAATTACTTTCATTTATTCATCGATTTTTTGTTAAGACGGTAATAAAAGTTGAAGCCGTAGAGATGCAGAGATAACAGTGTCATTAGTCCAGAGACGGATGGACGTGAAGCTAATGGTCAGACTCTCATGGTCAGACTCTAATGGTCAGACTCTAATGGTCAGATTCTAATGGTCAGATTCTAATGGTCAGACTCTAATGGTCAGACTCTAATGGTCAGACTCTAATGGTCAGACTCTCATGGTCAGATTCTAATGGTCAGACTCTCATGGTCAGACTCTCATGGTCAGACTCTAATGGTCAGATTCTAATGGTCAGACTCTCATGGTCAGACTCTCATGGTCAGACTCTAATGGTCAGACTCTAATGGTCAGACTCTCATGGTCAGATTCTAATGGTCAGACTCTCATGGTCAGACTCTCATGGTCAGATTCTAATGGTCAGACTCTCATGGTCAGACTCTCATGGTCAGACTCTCATGGTCAGACTCTAATGGTCAGATTCTAATGGTCAGACTCTCATGGTCAGATTCTAATGGTCAGACTCTCATGGTCAGACTCTCATGGTCAGACTCTAATGGTCAGACTCTAATGGTCAGACTCTCATGGTCAGACTCTCATGGTCAGACTCTAATGGTCAGACTCTCATGGTCAGACTCTAATGGTCAGATTCTAATGGTCAGACTCTCATGGTCAGATTCTAATGGTCAGACTCTCATGGTCAGACTCTCATGGTCAGATTCTAATGGTCAGACTCTCATGGTCAGACTCTCATGGTCAGATTCTAATGGTCAGACTCTCATGGTCAGACTCTCATGGTCAGACTCTCATGGTCAGACTCTAATGGTCCGATTCTAATGGTCATATTCTAATGGTCAGACTCTAATGGTCAGACTCTCATGGTCAGACTCTCATGGTCAGACTCTCATGGTCAGACTCTAATGGTCCGATTCTAATGGTCATATTCTAATGGTCAGACTCTAATGGTCAGACTCTCATGGTTAGACTCTCATGGTCAGACTCTCATGATCAGACTCTAATGGTTAGACTCTCATGGTCAGACTCTAATGGTCAGACTCTAATGGTTAGACTCTCATGGTCAGACTCTAATGGTCAGACTCTAATGGTCAGACTCTAATGGTCAGATTCTCATGGTCAGACTCTAATGGTCCGATTCTAATGGTCAGACTCTCATGGTCAGACTCTAATGGTCCGATTCTAATGGTCAGACTCTCATGGTCAGACTCTCATGGTCAGATTCTAATGGTCAGACTCTCATGGTCAGATTCTAATGGTCCGATTCTAATGGTCAGACTCTCATGGTCAGACTCTCATGGTCAGATTCTAATGGTCAGACTCTAATGGTCAGACTCTCATGGTCAGACTCTCATGGTCAGACTCTAATGGTCCGATTCTAATGGTCAGACTCTAATGGTCAGACTCTCATGGTCAGACTCTAATGGTCAGACTCTAATGGTCAGACTCTCATGGTTAGACTCTAATGGTCAGACTCTCATGGTCAGACTCTCATGGTCAGACTCTCATGGTCAGACTCTAATGGTCAGACTCTAATGGTCAGACTCTAATGGTCAGACTCTCATGGTCAGACTCTCATGGTCAGACTCTAATGGTTAGACTCTAATGGTGGGTCGAGATGTTTAATGGAGGGTCCGGAGATGAGGCTCGCTGCGGTGAGCGAGCCTGACCAGACGAGTCTGAATCTCTGGCGACGTCTGCATGATTCCGACATGTTTGCTGCGTCAGAAACACCCGAGAGGCTGGAATCTCTGGAATCTCTGGAATCTCTGGAATCTCTGGAATCACTGGAATCACTGGAATCACTGGAATCTCTGGAATCTCTGGAATCTCTGGAATCTCTGGAATCTCTGGAATCACTGGAATCTCTGGAATCACAGCCACGTTTAGTCTCCGTCAGTCAAACACCTGCAGCTCCTGCTTCCACAAACATCATATGTTTCTCCTTTGATAGTCGCAGCTGTGGAGCGACGACAGGTTTTCCCTCGAGGTTCTGAGGATGTTTTCTCCTGCACGTCAAGTCTGACACCATTGTTTGTTGAAGACCAGGAAGTAGATAAACGAGCGTATTTCGTTCACTCGAGTTTTACTGGAAACGACAAGACTATGGAGAAAGTTCCTCATGAGTCTGGATGAAGTCAAACCTGATATATTTGTTCGGAAGTGAATCAACAGCATCAGACTTTGAATATGAAATTCTAACGTTTGATTTTTACAGGATCAAATACATTGAATTTTACATTAAATCTTTTTTACACATTGAATTTTTTACCCTGAATTAATTCAGAAAATTGATTTCGATGCTGTAAAAATTCAGTTTTGTCCGAGTGATGGTGAACATTTACTTCTCGTCTGATGTTCTTGTTTTTTACATCACATTTATTCCAATAAATTCATTTAAATCGTTTTTTTTACATTGAATATAGTTTTACATTAATTCAATTTAATTCAATTTTATTTCAAGTGTCTTATCTTAACAAAGTCAAGACACTTTACAGTTGAAGTAAGACTTTAGTGGAGAAAGAAAAAACAGATCAACTCAATAATGAGTGAATCACATCTTTTAGAAGAAACCTGGAGCAGAACCAGACTCATTGTTGACTCCTGCTGTGAGCGTCTGGGACGAAGGAATTCAATCTTTACATCGGTATTTTTTACACAGATTTCATTTTAAAACATTTTATTGATTTATGTTATTCTTGCATTTAAAACAATACAGACGGCGAAAAAACTAAAATTACAATTGTTCGTGTAAACATTGATTTTGTATCAATTCAGAATTAAAATCCATATTCAACGTCTGATTCAAATTTACTTCCATATACTTTGAGTTTCCTGCTCATAATGTGATGAAAGAAAAAGCTGTTTATTCTAGTTTTAAAGAGTAAATCAGGGATTAAACGAGAGTCCAGAGAGTTCAGAGAGACCAGAGAGACCAGAGAGACCAGAGAGTCCAGAGAGACCAGAGAGTCCAGAGAGACCAGAGAGACCAGAGAGACCAGAGAGACCAGAGAGTCCAGAGAGACCAGAGAGACCAGAGAGTCCAGAGAGACCAGAGAGACCAGAGAGTCCAGAGAGACCAGAGAGTCCAGAGAGACCAGAGAGACCAGAGAGACCAGAGAGTCCAGAGAGACCAGAGAGACCAGAGAGACCAGAGAGTCCAGAGAGACCAGAGAGTCCAGAGAGACCAGAGAGTCAAGAGAGTCCAGAGAGACCAGAGAGACCAGAGAGACCAGAGAGTCCAGAGAGTCCAGAGAGACCAGAGAGTCCAGAGAGACCAGAGAGTCCAGAGAGACCAGAGAGTCCAGAGAGACCAGAGAGACCAGAGAGCCCAGAGAGTCCAGAGAGACCAGAGAGTCCAGAGAGTCCAGAGAGTCCAGAGAGTCCAGAGAGACCAGAGAGTCCAGAGTGCCCAGAGAGTCCAGAGAGACCAGAGAGTCCAGAGAGTCCAGAGAGTCCAGAAAGTCCAGAGAGACCAGATAGTCCAGAGAGCCCAGAGAGTCCAGAGAGACCAGAGAGTCCAGAGAGTCCAGAGAGTCCAGAGAGTCCAGAGAGACCAGAGAGTCCAGAGAGACCAGAGAGTCCAGAGAGTCCAGAGAGTCCAGAGAGTCCAGAGAGTCCAGAGAGTCCAGAGAATCCAACACTGGTGAACACGTGGAGCCTCATGTCTGAAGGTCGTGAATCTATTGTGGTTTTTCCCACAGAGGTCGTGGCGTTCGCTGTGATTCTCTGAGCGATTTCAGTTTTACTTTGGATTATTATTATTATTATTATTGATCCTGATTTCAATGACAGAAGCAGATCGACGTGGACGCCTGTGATCCTCAGACGCTCACGTCGACTCTTTAACCTCCGAAAACACCAGCCCTGGGTTTTTAAATAATTGAACATTTTCCTTCAGTCCTTCGCTTGATTTTCTCCCGGCTGTTCATTTAGACGAGCAGGAGGTCAGCGGGGAGTAGGGTTCTCATAATCCGGTAATAAAACCAGCTGCCACCGCGACCCAACCCCCATCCCTCCATTCATCCTTTCTTTCTCAATCCTCCCTTTTCCACATACAATGTGTTGAAGCAGGTCTTGAGCTGTTCATGTCAACATGTCCGGTTCTGTTGTGTTATGAAGAATATTAACCCGAACCATCTCATGAATATCGTTCTCCTCCTCATACATCATCGTGATGTTAGCGTTTTATTAGCGTTCAGACGCTTCCGTCTCATAATGTTTGTCGTTTTCTTTCCTCTCCTTCGCGTCTTTTGTCTCCTGGTTTTTTAATAAACCTGCTTCACCCTCCGCTGAGTCGCCTCTGCTCTGTTTCCCGTCTCTCACCCGGGAGTGTCGACACGTGCATCACTCTCTGATGTGATGACTCGCCTCGCGTCTCTGCAGCCGTAGATGGTTTTTCTTGTGGCTCTGATGGATGTTTCCTGGACTCATGTCGGGTCCATGTTGTCGGCGGAGGGCGGAGGAGCTCTGGGTTCATAGTGTCGACGTCAAGGTTAAATAAATGGATCAGTGAAGGAGTCACATGTCGACTGAACGAAGTTACTTGAGAAAAATAATCTTATTATTAATAATAATAGTTTGTACTGTTGAGAACCTGGTGAATACTATCATGATGAAGGGTCAAAAATATGATATATCATGATACTGTAGTAACAAGTATATATGTGTAGTATTGTCCAGTACTTGACTCTAGTGTTGTGATAGTGTAGTAACAAGTATATATGTGTAGTATTGTCCAGTACTTGACTCTGGTGTTGTGATAGTGTAGTAACAAGGATATATGTGTAGTATTGTCCAGTACTTGACTCTGGTGTTGTGATAGTGTAGTAACAATATATATGTGTAGTATTGTCCAGTAATTGACTCTGGTGTTGTGATAGTGTAGTAACAAGTATATATGTATAGTATTGTCCTGTACTTGACTCTGGTGTTGTGACGGTGTAGTAACAAGTATATATGTGTAGTATTGTCCAGTACTTGACTCTGGTGTTGTGATAGTGTAGTAACAAGTATATATGTGTAGTATTGTCCTGTACTTGACTCTGGTGTTGTGACGGTGTAGTAACAAGTATATATGTGTAGTATTGTCCAGTACTTGACTCTGGTGTTGTGATAGTGTAGTAACAAGTATATATGTGTAGTATTGTCCTGTACTTGACTCTGGTGTTGTGACGGTGTAGTAACAAGTATATATGTGTAGTATTGTCCAGTACTTGACTCTGGTGTTGTGATAGTGTAGTAACAAGTATATATGTGTAGTATTGTCCAGTACTTGACTCTGGTGTTGTGATAGTGTAGTAACAAGTATATATGTGTAGTATTGTCGAGTACTTGACTCTGGTGTTGTGACGGTGTAGTAACAAGTATATATGTGTAGTATTGTCCAGTACTTGACTCTGGTGTTGTGATAGTGTAGTAACAACATATTTGTACTAATAAAAACAATAAAATAATAATACATACAACAAAAATAACCACATATAAATAATAATAAAAGAAACATGGAAGTATCAATTTAGAACACGACCATTACAAATACTATTTTTTAGATTCTATTTTCTTCAAATACACACAAAGGAGAGAAAATACTGAAAGATACTCTTATTTAAATGTGCATTTCTTGTCTTGTTTTATCTGAATATTAACAATGAATGAATGATTGAAGCTGAAGCATGTTAGACCTTTGTGTTCAAAAACATTTTGTTGTTGTTTGTTTACTGGAGCTGAAATGAATGAAGTATAAATATTTAATACAGAACCAGAATCTATTCTTACCTGTTATCAAAGATTCTACCTAAAACTGAGTGAATAATACATGAGTTTCTGAGTAAATCAACTAATAAAATATTTCTTTTGACTGATTTTTATAAATCCTGGAACATTTTTCTGCGACTCCTGAGACTGAATTAAATCCCAGTGTTTGCATCAAAGTCTGAGTTTATGAGACACGATGAAGTAGATTCTGCTCCTGATGAAGGAGAACATTTTCTTCCTCCTTCGCTCCTCCTCATCCTCCACCTTCTCACCTCAGTCACACACTCACTAACCTCCTCCTCTCCTCCTCCAGATGGCGCTCACACCATCTCGGCCCAGTGTGTCCTGCGCGTCCTCATCATCACCGAAGACATGCTGGGCAGCAGCGTCACCGTCCGCCTGCAGAACATGTCCCAGGAGCACTTCCTGTCGCCGCAGCTGGGTCACTTCCTGGAGGGCGTGTCGGCGGTTCTGTCGGTGCCGGTCGAGGACGTCTTCATCTTCAACATCCAGCCGGACCTGGACGCGGCGCCGGGAGGGATCCTGAACGTCAGCTTCTCTGCGGCGCTGCCGGGCGGACAGTTCTTCCCCTCGGAGGCCCTGGAGGAGCAGCTGTACCTGAACCGACTCAGGCTGACGTCACTGACTCAGATGGAGGTTTGGATGAAGTCTTGTCTTCTGCCTGAGAATGATTATAGTATTAGTTCAGTATATTTCATAGTATTAGTTCAGTAGACTTCATAGTATTAGTCCAGTAGACTTCATAGTATTAGTCCAGTAGACTTCATAGTATTAGTCCAGTAGACTTCATAGTATTAGTCCAGTAGACTTCATAGTATTACTCCAGTAGACTTCATAGTATTACTCCAGTAGACTTTATAGTATTACTCCAGTAGACTTCATAGTGTTACTCCAGTAGACTTCATAGTGTTACTCCAGTAGACTTCATAGTGTTACTCCAATAGACTTCATAGTATTACTCCAGTAGACTTCATAGTGTTACTCCAGTAGACTTCATAGTGTTACTCCAATAGACTTCATAGTGTTACTCCAGTAGACTTCATAGTATTACTCCAGTAGACTTCATAGTGTTACTCCAGTAGACTTCATAGTGTTACTCCAGTAGATTTCATAGTGTTACTCCAGTAGACTTCATAGTATTACTCCAATAGACTTCATAGTGTTACTCCAGTAGACTTCATAGTGTTACTCCAGTAGACTTCATAGTATTACTCCAGTAGACTTCATAGTGTTACTCCAGTAGATTTCATAGTATTACTCCAGTAGAATTCATAGTGTTACTGCAGTAGACTTCACAGTGTTACTCCACTAGACTTCATAGTGTTACTCCAGTAGACTTCATAGTATTACTCCAGTAGACTTCATAGTGTTACTCCAGTAGATTTCATAGTATTACTCCAGTAGACTTCATAGTGTTACTCCAGTAGACTTCATAGTATTACTCCAGTAGACTTCATAGTATTACTCCAGTAGACTTCATAGTATTACTCCAGTAGACTTCATAGTGTTACTCCAGTAGACTTCATAGTGTTACTCCAGTAGACTTCATAGTGTTACTCCAGTAGACTTCATAGTGTTACTCCAGTAGATTTCATAGTGTTACTGAAGTAGACTTCATAGTGTTACTCCAGTAGACTTCATAGTATTACTCCAGTAGACTTCATAGTATTACTCCAGTAGACTTCATAGTGTTACTCCAGTAGACTTCATAGTGTTACTCCAGTAGATTTCATAGTGTTACTCCAGTAGACTTCATAGTGTTACTCCAGTAGACTTCATAGTGTTACTCCAGTAGACTTCATAGTATTACTCCAGTAGACTTCATAGTGTTACTCCAGTAGACTTCATAGTGTTACTCCAGTAGACTTCATAGTGTTACTCCAGTAGACTTCATAGTGTTACTCCAGTAGACTTCACAGTGTTACTCCACTAGACTTCATAGTGTTACTCCAGTAGACTTCATAGTATTACTCCAGTAGACTTCATAGTGTTACTCCAGTAGACTTCATAGTGTTACTCCAGTAGATTTCATAGTGTTACTCCAGTAGACTTCATAGTGTTACTCCAGTAGACTTCATAGTGTTACTCCAGTAGACTTCACAGTGTTACTCCACTAGACTTCATAGTGTTACTCCAGTAGACTTCATAGTGTTACTCCAGTAGACTTCACAGTGTTACTCCACTAGACTTCATAGTGTTACTCCAGTAGACTTCATAGTATTACTCCAGTAGACTTCATAGTGTTACTCCAGTAGACTTCATAGTGTTACTCCAGTAGATTTCATAGTGTTACTCCAGTAGATTTCATAGTGTTACTCCAGTAGATTTCATAGTGTTACTGAAGTAGATTTCATAGTGTTACTCCAGTAGAATTCATAGTGTTACTCCAGTAGATTTCATAGTGTTACTGAAGTAGACTTCATAGTGTTACTCCAGTAGACTTCATAGTATTACTCCAGTAGACTTCATAGTATTACTCCAGTAGACTTCATAGTGTTACTCCAGTAGACTTCATAGTGTTACTCCAGTAGATTTCATAGTGTTACTCCAGTAGACTTCATAGTGTTACTCCAGTAGACTTCATAGTGTTACTCCAGTAGACTTCATAGTATTACTCCAGTAGACTTCATAGTGTTACTCCAGTAGACTTCATAGTGTTACTCCAGTAGACTTCATAGTGTTACTCCAGTAGACTTCATAGTGTTACTCCAGTAGACTTCACAGTGTTACTCCACTAGACTTCATAGTGTTACTCCAGTAGACTTCATAGTATTACTCCAGTAGACTTCATAGTGTTACTCCAGTAGACTTCATAGTGTTACTCCAGTAGATTTCATAGTGTTACTCCAGTAGACTTCATAGTGTTACTCCAGTAGACTTCATAGTGTTACTCCAGTAGACTTCACAGTGTTACTCCACTAGACTTCATAGTGTTACTCCAGTAGACTTCATAGTGTTACTCCAGTAGACTTCACAGTGTTACTCCACTAGACTTCATAGTGTTACTCCAGTAGACTTCATAGTATTACTCCAGTAGACTTCATAGTGTTACTCCAGTAGACTTCATAGTGTTACTCCAGTAGATTTCATAGTGTTACTCCAGTAGATTTCATAGTGTTACTCCAGTAGATTTCATAGTGTTACTGAAGTAGATTTCATAGTGTTACTCCAGTAGAATTCATAGTGTTACTCCAGTAGATTTCATAGTGTTACTGAAGTAGACTTCATAGTGTTACTCCAGTAGACTTCATAGTGTTACTCCAGTAGATTTCATAGTGTTACTGAAGTAGATTTCATAGTGTTACTCCAGTAGACTTCATAGTGTTACTCCAGTAGATTTCATAGTGTTACTGAAGTAGATTTCATAGTGTTACTCCAGTAGATTTCATAGTGTTACTGAAGTAGACTTCATAGTGTTACTCCAGTAGATTTCATAGTGTTACTCCAGTAGATTTCATAGTGTTACTGAAGTAGACTTCATAGTGTTACTCCAGTAGACTTCATAGTATTACTCCAGTAGACTTCATAGTATTACTCCAGTAGACTTCATAGTATTACTCCAGTAGACTTCATAGTATTACTCCAGTAGACTTCATAGTATAAATATTAGATCTTTACTTTGACTGAAACTCATTTTCTTTGAGGAGAAAATAAATATCTTCAGTTCCAGACTTTGGATCAGTTCGTATTGAAACAGTTGAAATATTTGTCATCAGGAAACATGTGTTTCTAACACGTGTTTCTAACATGTGTTTCTAACATGTGTTTCTAACATGTGTTTCTAACATGTGTTTCTAACATGTGTTTCTAACATGTGTCAATCACTCACATGTCACCGATGCGATCGTTACATACGATCATCGACGACTCTCTCACACCTGGAGTCTCAATGATCGTTCAGACGTGAGTCATGAGAGCAGAAACAAACCTTCTGTCATCGACCATATATGGACGAAACACTCGACGACTCCAGGTTTGATTGACGGCTCATCAAAGTCATGTCGACCCTCAGGTGCTTCCCTTCGACGACAACGTGTGTCTGCGCGAGCCGTGTCAGAACTACATGAAGTGCATCTCGGTGCTGCGCTTCAACAGCTCCGCCCCCTTCATCTCCTCGCCCTCCATCCTCTTCCGGCCCATCCATCCCATCGCCGGCCTGCGCTGCCGCTGCCCGGTGGGCTTCACCGGCGACTACTGCGAGACCGAGATCAACCTGTGCTACTCCAACCCCTGCGTCAACGGAGGCGTGTGCGCCCGCCGGGAGGGCGGCTTCACCTGCATCTGCAGGGAGGACTTCACAGGTGAGTCTCGCTCTGTTGTTCGAGGTCAAGGGTCACGTCCGGCTGAGAACGAGTCGTAACAGTGTTTTTTTTTTTCATATCCTGACCCATAAATATTCATTAAAACATACATTTCACTCGTTAACAATAATAACATCAATAATATACTATTTAATCTATAATTATAATAAAACAAACATCATCAAATAACAATGATAATAGATAAACAACCCTTGTGTTATCTCAGGGTCACATCGGGTCATCTTGACCCTGAAACAACACAGGGGATACAATGATAAATTCAAATAAAGACAGTAAAATATAAAATAATAATAAATATATCAAGGACGATAAACAGTAGTACAGAAGTACTAAAGTGGGGAGAGAGGGAGTAATAAACTCATTTAGAAGTAGTTTTTAATTAAACATTCATGGGTTGAATCTCTCCTTCCTGCAGCGCGGATGAATGAGTTTGTGTGTGCGTGGTTTAGATAAGATAAGATAAGATGAGATAAGAGAGATCATGGATGTCAACAATCATTCAGAGACTTTCAATAAGAATAAACCTGATCTTAAAGGAATACGATGGGAGTTTGAAAGTCCCTGTTTAAGACACGCGTCCATGAATCACGTGTGGGTTTCAAAGGCGACTGATTCAAAGCCCTCGAGTGAAAAGGCTTCTCGTTCTTGAAGTTTTTAAAGTTCACTCGGCTCGACACGTCGCTGCTGTGCGGAGCGACGCTTCACAAGTCGCTGGGAAAAGACGCCGCGGTCGTGGATCCCACGATGCTTTGTGTGGATTCAAAGCCACGTTTTTTTAGTGGCTTGTTTTATGAGCAGCTTTCTGGTTTCTCTTCCACTTGCTTCTGGTTTGATCCGCTCAGGTTTAGACGTTCGTGTCATGTCGAGCTGCTCCAGATGAAGACACCTATACCTGTGCTGTGTCTCAAACTGCATACTTCTCTTAGTATACTAGAAGTTAGTATGCATCAGTGTATGTACTACAAAATCTCCACAGATAGTATGTCTCAAATCAAACTCTGCCGCTACGCACTAACAGGAAATGACTCGACAGCTTCTTCTTCTACTTCTATTTAACGATGGTTGCAACCAGCTGTAGGAACACTATCGCCACCTGCTGGCAGCACGTTTTGCAAGTTTTGAAGAAGAAATAAAGAAAAAATATGAGAAACGAAATATTGGCGAGAAAATTTAAGCTGGTATCAGCACTGTCATCCTCCTGTGTGTACTTACAAGTATATGAAGTTATATACATTAATATATATATATTTGACGTAACTTCAGTTTACAACGTCAACGTCACTAAGATGGAGCCGTTTAGTGTCCATCGATCCAGACTCAGTTTTGTGGGCGTTTTAGTGACAATTTAGTGTGTATGGAGCACTACATTTGACATACTAAGAATTGAGACGCACCTACGCACTTAAAAATACTAACTTTGAGTACGCTAGTATGTGATTTGAGACACAGCACTGGTCTCCCTGGAGAGCGACTCGACACTTTGTTCAGACGCCATTCAGACGAGCCTCGGAATAAAGAGTCTACGGACGGATATCTTCGTGTTGAGAAACTCTTTACTCCATATTTCACGTCCTCGGTGCTTCACGGACTCTTGGTGACGACAGGGAGGTCGAGTCTGACATCAGTGGACGACAGACAGGAAGGAGCAGGAATAGACGAGTGGAAAGCGCCAGACGGAGCGAGGGACCGCGGGGTCGAGTGGGTCGAGAGAGAGAGAGAGAGAGAGAGAGAGAGAGAGAGAGAGAGACAGAAGGCGGGATCAGGGGAAATCAGAGATTTTTCTGCTTTTGATTCTCGGGCTGCGTAGGCGTCGCTGTTGCCTCTCGGTGTCTCCGCGAGGCCGGGGGGCGAGTGGGAGGATGAAGGTAGACATGGATTCACACACAACTCTCCAGACGCGTCATCGTTCTTCTGGCTTCAATTTACATCTCGGCACAAAATAAACACCGAAATGTTCTCGTTTTGTAAAAAATAAAAGTCGCTGATATCCTTCAAAATAAAAGTCTGTTCACCTACGGTGAAGGAGTTTTCGTGAGCATCCATGATCCCTGGATAAACTCCTTCTTTAAAGTGTATCATATAAAAGCTGAAGATTTGACTACAACTGAATCTCAAGCTTTTGTTTGAAGTTTCAAATTATTATTATTTTTTTATTTTCGTGACCTTCCAGACAAAGTAATACTACCGTATTTTGCACTTGTGACTTGTTTACAAACACTTTCATGACTCTGCGCAGACATCGTCATCATTAACGCACGTCACATCATGTCGGACGTCTATGGAGTGATATTACTACCACCGGTTTGAGCGAGTGTGTCTTGGTTATTGTACACTCAAAATCACTATGCTGGGCGCTCAACCAGTCATACACGTGCGTTCAACATGTCATACATGCGGGCTCTAGCCGCCATACATGCGCTCAACTTCACTGCTGCTTGAAGCCTTTTAAACATAATTTCTACATCGTTACCATGGGAGTGAACGGAGATGTCAGACGCTTAATAAAGTTTTATCTGACTGTTTTGTTGACATTCCCTTTAGCACAGCTTTATCTAGTGGATGAATAACACAACCCCAGTCAAACGTTTGACTGTATCTTTTATTCCAAGAGCCTTATAATCCAGTGCAAACTATTTATGAACACACTTCTAAAATAGGCCATTTATTAAAGGTGCGCCTTATAATCCGGTGCGCTATATAGTTCGGAAAATACAGTAGTTTCCATCGTAGCCAAAAAAGCAGGGTTTTTTTTGTTCTTAATTTGCTCGTTTTCATTTGGTAAACTTTTACTTTTTATGTGGATTTTATTTCGCACCTTATCACTCTAAAGCTTTTATAAGTGTATTTTTTTTTAATAAAAATTCAATTTTATTTGTTGTTGTTATAACTCGTTTTTTTGCTCAATATATATATACTGTATATATATATAATACATATAAATATATATTACGTTCTGACTCGTTTTTATTTTTATTTCCGTTATCTTCAATATTTTTATACATGTAAGGTTTATTTAAAGGGTGTTTTTTTGTGTGTTTAACTTGTTAAACTTGCGACTGGTCGACCTCACACAACATTGTCTCGTCGACGTCATAATCATCGTTCATGAAACATGTTTAAATGAATACATCTACAAGAAACACTGACTCACCGGCAGCACGTTCCATCTTTTCGAGCAGGTTCTTGTATCGGAGTCTCCAGGAGGAACTTCCTTCATCTCACGGAGATGCTTAGAGACACATTATGCAGACGCCGGTGGATCTAATGCGACAGATTCGCTCGGAGATCCTCAGACGAGACTCACTCCGGTGTTTTCTGTGAAGAAGATAAAAAGGGGAAATAGGAGGAGACGCAAATTCAAATTGAATCTCTCGGCGTCGGAGACAAAGATGGAGCCGAGCAGCCGAGATTAGTTCTGGACGCGAGGAGAGAAGATTGAGAAATCAAAACCCTCGCTCGCTGAATAAACCCGATCACTCTCACGTGTGGAGATAATGTGTCGAGGAAGGTTTGGATCCTGAGATTCACCAGGAGAGTGAGACGCCGAGAGAGAATCTCCAGGTGGGAGTGAGATTGAGAAGTTGATCAGTTTGAACTCCAGACGAACACTTGAGAGGCAGCGAAGCGAGACTGTTGAGAATATTGTGATGAATATTCACCGATCATTCATAAAACAAAACAAGACTATAAATAATAGAGAAAAACATTTCAACTCTTGAACTTGAACTTTTAAAGAACATGAATTTCTGTGTCCCTGCGATGAAAACCGAGCTTCAGCCTCGACGGCTCGTCAGGAAGAGTTGGAACCGAAAGGTCTCGCAGGGCGAGCGTCGTATACGTTTCAAGTTTACACATTCTACCTCACGCTCGCTCAGCCCTCGACTCCACCAGCTGCTACACTCGCGTCTCTTTCTCGCCTCTTTTTTTTTTTATATCCGCCGGTGACTTTTGGAGCCGATTTCTGTCACGAGTCGGTGAAACTTTCTCGAACAGATGCCGCGAAATATCGGAAGAAACTTTTCTCAGACGAGGCGAAGATGTTGCTGAGGCTCGGTTGTGTCAGAAGTTAAAAATAAGAGATTCATCAGTTTGTTAGTCGTGAAGTCGAGTTGAATACAGTCTTTAGGAATGAATTTATAGAGTTAAGTTTAAGTGGAGATACAAGAAAAAGATGTGAACGTTGAGAAACTGCTGCATGTGTTTAATCTTCTTGTTCTTTAAAGAGCAACACAACCTTCAGTCATGAGAACAAAACTCTTCTTCCTTCGGCTCAGCGAGTGACATCTTTATACTGGTTTATTGTTGAAGTCGTTTCCTGCTTAAACATGTACGAGTCGACAGAGAGAAGATAAAAAAAACTCCCCCGACGGATCGTCGTCGTTTCAGACGAACATTTGTCAACATTGTACGATTTCTAAGACTCAGACTCGGGAGAGAAACGATGCCTTCGAGCTGCACTTTCTTAAAAGTGTGTTTTATTCAAAACAAATGCTTAATGGAACTTCAAAGTATTTGTGTTTTTTTAAAATTATTCCCTGAATATCAGATCATTTTGTTACTTTTTAGGGGGTGCAAGATGGTCAGGAGACCCCCATGAAAATACAAACCTGTCCAGTGACATTTAAACCAAATGTATTACATATTTAACAAAATATATTTTAATATTTGAATACATCAAATATATATTAAACAAATCCTTTGTAAATAATCTTCTAGATTACCGACCTCAAGGTTTTAGGAGGGGGGGGCTCAACTCAATCAAGGTCAAGGGACAGGGGGCGCAAGGGAGGTAAGAGACCCCCATGAAAATACAAATATGTCCAATTTTAATTAAATATAAACCATTTTTATTACAGATTAAATAAGGGAGATTTCCAGAATTTCAACTCCTTTTTCTTAATTGTTAGGGGGCGCGGAGGGGGGCAGAAGACCCCCATGAAATTGCAAATAGATCCAATTACATTGAAATATACAAGATATTTAATACATATTAAATACACATGATTTCAGCTCTTTTGATTAATTGTAAGGGGGCGGATAAGGGGGCAAATATTCAACCATTTCATTACATTTCAAGTGTATTTAATATTAATTAAGGAAGATTTCCAGAGTTTTTAAGATCCATCATCTGCCAAAACTCACTCTTTAGTAGTTTGTTACGTTGAATAATTAACTATAAGATGATTAATAATGACTAAAATAACGACTAATATCAATGAAAATAAAGGCTATTAAGAGAAATCACAGCTTAGGTTTGATTCTATCGCGACAACCTGAGGTTCTCGTCACGTCGGAACTGGTTCACAGATTTTGACACAAATTGATGTTGAAGTTGAAACTGAAGGAGCTTCAGGATTAATTGGATTAAAACGACGATGACGGCGAGAAACCATCTTCAAGGTCAATCATGCGTCTCCTCAAGGTCATATTCATGGTGTCACTCCAAACATTTACTGATTTGAGTTGAAATGAAAGATTGAAATTCATGAGTTTTTAAGTTGAGTGAATTGTTTTTAAAATGTTATGCTTGAAGTTTGTTTACATCAGTAACATGAACGTAAATATAACATTTTTCTACTAATAAATAAAAACTTGATGCCAAACTTTCAATTAAAATTCCAAAATGTTTAAAATGAAAATAAATGAACAAAGTCATGACAACATTGGACGTTATAAGACGGGAACTTGTAAGAAAGTTAACTATAAAAAGCTGTAATAATAAGTAAAATTGTGCAAATGATTTACAAACATTTTATTAAAACATAGATAATCAAAGAGCTGATGTTTAAAATAACGTAATTTTATTTAAAAGTATCTGAATTTATTATCTTTAATCTTATTTTTTTTAAGAAATGAATTCAGTCCAAGGGGCCCCCGGGGGCCACACTTTACTCAGGTCTGATATTCAAGCTCAAAAAAAGTCTTAATCAAGAATATCTTCAGTCCTTGATCCGAGCGTCAGGAACCAGTTTCTTCCTCACGAGCCGTGAAAACATGAATTTAAAGGTAGAATAATTGATCAGAGACTCGAACGTGTCACGGATTCTGTCAAACGAGCTGCAAAGATTCTTGATCGTCTGGAGGGTCGCGGAAGAAAAGGTAACGAAAAGAGAGCCTTGAGACGGAGAAACAGGAGGAAGAAGAAGAACCAAGTGGCCTCCAGAGATGCTCCATGTGTGAGGAGGAGGGTGAGGAGGGTGAGGGGGGTGAGGAGGGTGAGGAGGGTGAGGAGGGTGAGGAGGGTGAGGAGGGTGAGGGGGGTGAGGAGGGTGAGGGGGGTGAGGGGGGTGAGGAGAGTGAGGAGGGTGAGGAGGGTGAGGAGGGTGAGGAGGGTGAGGAGGGTGAGGGGGGTGAGGAGGGTGAGGGGGGTGAGGAGGGTGAGGAGGGTGAGGAGGGTGAGGGGGGTGAGGAGAGTGAGGAGGGTGAGGAGAGTGAGGAGGGTGAGGAGAGTGAGGAGGGTGAGGAGGGTGAGGGGGGTGAGGGGGGTGAGGAGGGTGAGGAGGGTGAGGGGGGTGAGGGGGGTGAGGAGGGTGAGGAGGGTGAGGAGGGTGAGGAGGGTGAGGGGGGTGAGGAGGGTGAGGGGGGTGAGGAGGGTGAGGAGGGTAAGGAGGGTGAGGAGAGTGAGGGGGGTGAGGAGGGTGAGGAGGGTGAGGAGAGTGAGGGGGGTGAGGGGGGTGAGGGGGGTGAGGAGGGTGAGGAGGGTGAGGGGGGTGAGGAGGGTGAGGAGGGTGAGGGGGGTGAGGGGGGTGAGGGGGGTGAGGAGGGTGAGGAGGGTGAGGAGGGTGAGGGGGGTGAGGAGGGTGAGGAGGGTAAGGAGGGTGAGGAGGGTGAGGGGGGTGAGGGGGGTGAGGAGGGTGAGGAGGGTGAGGGGGGTGAGGAGAGTGAGGAGGGTGAGGAGGGTGAGGAGGGTGAGGAGGGTGAGGAGGGTGAGGAGAGTGAGGAGGGTGAGGAGAGTGAGGAGGGTGAGGAGGGTGAGGGGGGTGAGGGGGGTGAGGAGGGTGAGGAGGGTGAGGGGGGTGAGGGGGGTGAGGAGGGTGAGGAGGGTGAGGAGGGTGAGGGGGGTGAGGGGGGTGAGGAGGGTGAGGGGGGTGAGGAGGGTGAGGAGGGTAAGGAGGGTGAGGAGAGTGAGGGGGGTGAGGAGGGTGAGGAGGGTGAGGAGAGTGAGGGGGGTGAGGAGGGTGAGGAGGGTGAGGAGGGTGAGGGGGGTGAGGGGGGTGAGGAGGGTGAGGAGGGTGAGGGGGGTGAGGGGGGTGAGGAGGGTGAGGAGGGTGAGGGGGGTGAGGAGGGTGAGGAGGGTGAGGGGGGTGAGGAGGGTGAGGAGGGTGAGGAGGGTGAGGGGGGTGAGGAGGGTGAGGAGGGTGAGGAGGGTGAGGGGGGTGAGGAGGGTGAGGAGGGTGAGGGGGGTGAGGAGGGTGAGGAGGGTGAGGAGGGTGAGGGGGGTGAGGAGGGTGAGGAGGGTGAGGAGGGTGAGGAGGGTGAGGGGGGTGAGGGGGGTGAGGAGGGTGAGGAGGGTGAGGGGGGTGAGGAGGGTGAGGAGGGTGAGGGGGGTGAGGAGGGTGAGGAGGGTGAGGGGGGTGAGGAGGGTGAGGAGGGTGAGGAGGGTGAGGGGGGTGAGGAGGGTGAGGAGGGTGAGGAGGGTGAGGAGGGTGAGGGGGGTGAGGAGGGTGAGGAGGGTGAGGGGGGTGAGGAGGGTGAGGAGAGTGAGGAGGGTGAGGAGGGTGAGGGGGGTGAGGAGGGTGAGGAGGGTGAGGGGGCGGAGCCAGCAGAGACGCCGAGGGGCGGCTGAACGCCGGCTTTGATGAATAAAACATCGTCATGACTGAAGGTGCAGAGAATACATTAGGAAGGGTGTGGAGCAAGAAGACGAGGAGGACGAGACAACAGTACAGGTGAACAAAAGGCTGCAGGAGGCGGATGGAAATAGTTTTCCTACGTTTCCACGAGTCCCGGAGAAGTTGATCGTTGCTCTTCCATCGATTGGTTTTGCCTGAATCGTTGATTTGGTTTTAGAGAAAGTTTGGATTTAAGATGCGAACAATACGCCTGGAAATCAGTTTTTTTTTCTTCTGTTTTTCCAGATTGTTCTTCCCTTGAATACTGAGCAGGATGAAGTCAACGTGTCACATTCATCGACACACACACACACACACACGCACACGCACACACACACACACACACACGCACACGCACACGCACACGCACACACACACACACACTGAATATTAGTCCTCATCGGACTAAGTGCTTCACTGAAGTAGCAGCCGCTCTTTACACTGTCTCAACGACAAGACGACAAACACAAACTGCTGCTTAAATCATCCAGAAACACGTCTGCTCGACTCGCCGTGTCTGATGAGTCTGTGTGTGGGCGTGTGTGTGTGTGTGTGTGTGTGTGTGTGTGTGTGTGTGTGTGAGTGTGTGTGTGTGTGTGTGTGTCTGCCTCATATACATTTATAATCCCCTCATTTCCCATAATCCATTTATCTTGCTCGCGTCACATCTTTTCTAATTCAATTCATTTATTCCCACGTTTAAGAGAAGTACGTTGTGCAGGCGAGTCAAGCTGAATTCTCTAAATGTGAGGATTTGTTTCAACACAAGGATCGTTTCTCTGCGAAGCTGCTTTGTGTAGATTATTGTGTTGAAAAAAAAGCCTTCGGGGAGTTTTGTGCGGAGCGAGGGAGTCGACTGGAATAGAAGGAGGTGAGACGGAGGTGCAGGTGAAGGGCAGACGAAAGGAGGGAGGAGTGAAGAGAGATTTCACATCATAAAGTAACATTCAAGTGGAGGACTATAGTATTTTCCCTCCTAACAAACGTTATTCTCCATGAATCCGTCTCCAGTGAGTAGGTGTTCCCAACATATGTTCGTGATAATACATCCCATGATGCAACTCCCCGCAGCAGCTGCTGCTTCTTCTAATTGACGGCAGGTCCAGGATGAATGTGTGTGAATGTGTGTGAATGTGTGTGAATGTGTTGACTTACGGTGACTTTTAGCTGCCGTCGATGCAACCGGTGACGACGACACACACACACTCGACACACACACTTCACGTGAACAACACTCACTGTGGGTGAGAAGAGGAGACGGTTAGAGACGTGTGTTGAAACATGCAGGATTTCTGAACGTTTGTGTGTGTGTGTTTGTGTGTTTCTGTGGGTGTGTGTGTGTGTGTGTGTGTGTGTGTGTGTGTGTGTGGTCATAACTTGGCCTCAGGTGTGTGGGTTTTCCATTGTGTGTGTTCGTTTTGGGAAATAATATCATGTGGAAAGGTGAAGTTGTGTATTGATTTATTGTTTCAGTCAGTGTGTGCGTGTGTGTGTGTGTGTGTGTGTGCATGTGCGTGTGCGTGTGCGTGTGCGTGTGCGTGTGCGTGTGCGTGTGTGTGTGTGTGTGCATGTGTGTGTGTGTGTGTGTGCATGTGTGTGTGTGTGTGTGTGTGCCAGAGGCCCTGCAGCTTCTAACGCAGCACAAAGCATCAACACAGTGAGTCTGAGATAAAACCAACACGAAGCCTGAAGCGAAGGTTAAAAAAAGTCTAAACAAGAGAAACAAAACCAGACAATGATGAACAATAAATGTGTGTTAAGAGGCTCATGTATGTGTGTGTGTGTGTGTGTGTTTGTGTGTGTATGTGTGTGTGTGTGTTTCAGCTTATTGTGAGCATTTAAATGCCAATGTAAACTTCATGTTTGTTCATGTCGTGTCATTAAATGTATCGATAAAGATATATTCGAGCAGAAACTGAACCTTGAAGCGGCTCGTAACGTTCTAAGATTAGTTTGTTATTTCTTTGACGATCAGCTCCTTTGGAAAAGTCATGACCAGTTTGAAAAGTCGTGGCCATTTTGAACAGTCATGACCAATTTTGACTGTAGTGACAGTTTTGAACAGTCATGACTATTTTAAGAAGTCATTACCATTTGAAACAGCCATGACTTTTGAAAAAAGGCATGAAGTTAAAAACATTCATTACCTTTTAGAAAAGTCTTGACCCTTTTGAACAGTCATGACCATTTTGTAAAGTCCGGACCATTTCGAACAGTCATGAGAATTTTGAAAAGTCTCTACCCTTCTGAACAGCCATGACCATTTTGAAAATGAATGACCATTTTGAAAAGTCTTGACCCTTTGGAACAGTCATGACTATTAAAAAAAAGTCTTGATCCTGTTGAACAGCAGTGCCCATTTTGAACAGTCACGACTATTTTAAAAAGTCTTGACCCTTTAGAAAACTCAGGACCATTTTGTACAGTCAAGACCAATTTGAACAGTCATGACTATTTAAAAAAGTCTTGACCCTTTTGAACAGCCGTGCCCATTTTGCACAGTTGTAATTAGTTTGAAAATTCTTGACCATTTTGAACAGTCATGACTATTTTTAAAAGTCTTGACCATTTTGAACACTCACGACTGTTTTAAAAAGTCATGACCATTTAGAAAAGTCAGGACCATTTTGTACAGTCAAGACCAATTTGAACAGTCATGACTATTTTGAAAAGTCTTGATCATTTTGAACAGTCATGACTATTTTGAAAAGTCTTGACCATTTCGAACACTCACGACTATTTTAAAAAGTCATGACCATTTAGAAAAGTCAGGACCATTTTGCACAGTTGTAATTAGTTTGAAAATTCTTGACCATTTTGTACAGTCACGACTGTTTTAAAAAGTCATGACCATTTGGTATATTAATGATGTTAATCCGGACGACCCGCCTGGAGAGTTTCACCAAGAGTCTTGTTCTATAAACAAGTGCTCGTGTGGTTTATGACAACTGAGGGTTCACAACACTGCAGTGCCACTGTCCTGACACCGGGGGAGCCAGAAACAAAGTTTTCAATCATGTCTCTGTGTTATCAAGCGCTGACACGTTTTCTCGTATGTTTCCACGACGACAGGCGATCGCTGCGAGTTCGACCGTCGTCAGGGACGATGTTCTCCGGGCGTCTGTCGCAACGGAGGAACCTGCAGGGAACTGACCGGCGGAGGCTTCAGGTGCGAGTGTCCGCCCGGGGGGTACGAGCGGCCGTACTGCAGCGTCACCTCCAGGTCCTTCCCCCCGAAGTCCTTCGTCATGTTCCGAGGCCTGCGACAGAGATTCCACCTCTCCTTCTCCCTCAGGTGAACATCCTTCCTGCTCCTCTGAATCATCTTGAGAACACCTCACATATGATGGGCTGGTTGCTATGGTTACGTCTGCTAATGGAGGCATGAGGTGTTAAAGTTGTTTCACCTCAAGCCGATTAGTCATAAAGTGCTGAGTCACGTCTGAGTCACTCATAAAGTGCTGAGTCACGTCTGAGTCACTCATAAAGTGCTGAGTCACGTCTGAGTCACTCATAAAGTGCTGAGTCACGTCTGAGTCACTCATAAAGTGCTGAGTCACGTCTGAGTCACTCATAAAGTGCTGAGTCACGTCTGAGTCACTCATAAAGTGCTGAGTCACGTCTGAGTCACTCATAAAGTGCTGAGTCACGTCTGAGTCACTCATAAAGTGCTGAGTCACGTCTGAGTCACTCATAAAGTGCTGAGTCACGTCTGAGTCACTCATAAAGTGCTGAGTCACGTCTGAGTCACTCATAAAGTGCTGAGTCACGTCTGAGTCACTCATAAAGTGCTGAGTCACGTCTGAGTCACTCATAAAGTGCTGAGTCACGTCTGAGTCACTCATAAAGTGCTGAGTCACGTCTGAGTCACTCATAAAGTGCTGAGTCACGTCTGAGTCACTCATAAAGTGCTGAGTCACGTCTGAGTCACTCATAAAGTGCTGAGTCACGTCTGAGTCACTCATAAAGTGCTGAGTCACGTCTGAGTCACTCATAAAGTGCTGAGTCACGTCTGAGTCACTCATAAAGTGCTGAGTCACGTCTGAGTCACTCATAAAGTGCTGAGTCACGTCTGAGTCACTCATAAAGTGCTGAGTCACGTCTGAGTCACTCATAAAGTGCTGAGTCACGTCTGAGTCACTCATAATGTGCTGAGTCACGTCTGAGTCACTCATAAAGTGCTGAGTCACGTCGATCATGATCCGGTTCAATCTTCACGTCCAAGTTTAAGTGGAGTTTAAACTTTTTAAGATCCATATTAGTTGTTAAAGTTTCTTAAACGTCTCATCCTTTGAGTGAAAGTATGGATCAAACCTCACTTTTCATCTGCATCTGGATGCAAAGACAGAAAGAACTTCTTCTTCTTCTGCGTCTCTGGTTTCCGTCGGATCGATGGAACGATGACGAGGTGATGAAACTGATACTCGCTGAAGATCTTCTGATGATGTTTTTGACCTTCAGTGTTCGTGAGAAATTACATTTATCTGTTGACGCTGAAGCTGCAGAAGGAATCAATGAGAAGATTTAATGGCAGGAGTTTAACAAGGACAATAATATTAATAATAATAATAATAATAATATAATAATTGAAGTTAATTATCAGGCAAATATTTCGCGTTTATTCTTTTTTTGTGCTGCGATTAAACTTCCGAACACTAGACAACAGCAGTCATTACGTCCTCCGTAGCTTATTGAACACTGACATCCTGCCAGATCCCAGCAATGACTGAGGACGAGAGGATACAGTGAGTCCAGCAGCTTTTAAAGCTGATGTTTGGACATATTTTGGTTTGAAAACAAATTAAAGTAGATACGACTTCGTCAAGAGTCATGTGGTCTGTAAATACTACAACACCAGAGTCAAGTACTGGACAATACTACACATATATACTTGTTACTACAGTATCACAACACCAGAGTCAAGTACTGGACAATACTACACATATATACTTGTTACTACACTATCACAACACCAGAGTCAAGTACTGGACAATACTACACATATATACTTGTTACTACACTATCACAACACCAGAGTCAAGTACTGGACAATACTACACATATATACTTGTTACTACACTATCACAACACCAGAGTCAAGTACTGGACAATACTACACATATATACTTGTTACTACACTATCACAACACCAGAGTCAAGTACTGGACAATACTACACATATATACTTGTTACTACACTAACACAACACCAGAGTCAAGTACTGGACAATACTACACATATATTCTTCTTACTACACTATCACAACACTAGCGTCAAGTACTGGACAATACTACACATATATACTTGTTACTACACTATCACAACACCAGAGTCAAGTACTGGACAATACTACACATATATTCTTCTTACTACACTATCACAACACTAGCGTCAAGTACTGGACAATACTACACATATATACTTGTTACTACACTATCACAACACCAGAGTCAAGTACTGGACAATACTACACATATATTCTTCTTACTACACTATCACTATATATCGTATTATTGCCTCTCTATCGTGATACGTATCGTATGAACAGTGTTTAAAGTGGCTCATAATTCTGTGTTTTGGTGAAAACCTTTGGAGTACAATAAGTTAGTAAGTAAGTAAGTAATATTTATTTATATAGCGCTTTTCGAGATCAGGGTCACAAAGCGCTTAAACAATCAAAACAATACTCAAAAAAGTAACATTTTATAAAACTGTGACAGAGATATAACAGCGAACTAACAGCTCTGTGCTTCAGCAGTAATTCAGACAGACGTGTAAACTCTGTTCTTCTTTCTAAAATGAGTGACTTTAAACCAGATCTGATTCCTACTCTTTGTTCAAGTAAAAGCTTCAAGTCAACTTTCTTTGTCCTTCTCTGATGCTTCTTCAAAGTCACTGGTCCTCGTGTTGATCCTCACTTCACTGATCATGACACGAGGCCACAGAAGCAGCTCCTCACAAACATCCACACAAAGAGAGGATTTGAAGCTGCTGCACAGAGATAAGAATAACTTGAACAACTTCTCGTCTGATCCATGTTTCCACGTCTCATTGTTGTCAGTCTGAGAAGCAACAGATCAATACTGTGAACCTTCAGATGGACGAGAAGGTCACGAGGATCAATCATGGCCTGAATTATTCCTGTGGATTGCGAGATGGAAAATAATGTGTTTTCACTGAAATAATCATCTTTGGTTTTCTTCACGTCTAGCTTCGCGACCCTGGAGCGCAGCGGACTCTTGTTCTACAACGGACGCTTCAACGAGAAGCACGACTTCATCGCCCTGGAGGTCCAGGACCAGCAGGTGGTGCTGAAGTATTCCACAGGTACTTCAAATACTACCTTGTTACTGGTACTTTCAAAGAGATGGTACACGAGGGATAAAGATTTGAAAGTGTTCAAACTGATAACACTTCTTATACACACACACACACACACACACACACACACAACATACATGCACACACATACACACAACTCACACACACTCAACACACACACACACAACATACATTCACACACATACACACAACTTACGCATACAACAAACATGCACACACATACACACAACTCACACACACTCAACACACACACACACAACATACATGCACACACATACACACAACTTACACACACAACTCACACACAACATACATGCACACACATACACACAACTTACACACTCAACTCACACGCACACACATACACACACAACATACATGCACACAATTACACACAACTCACACACACTCAACTCACACGCACACACATATACACACAACATACATGCACACAAATACACACAACTCACTCACACAACATACATGCACACACATACACACGACTCACACACAACATACATGCACACACATACACACAACTTACACACACAACATACATGCACACACATACACACGACTCACACACAACATACATGCACATACATACACACAACTTACACACAACATACATGCACACACATACACACAACTTACACACACAACATACATGCACACACATACACACAACTCAAACACACTCAACTCACACGCACACACAACATACATGCACACACATACACACAACTCACACACATGCAACACACACAATATACATAAACTTAACGTACGCAACATATACTAAACACACACATGGTCACACACAAGACACACTAAAAACAAACTCCACATCACACAAATTACACTCAGCACACACACAAACTCAACACACACACAATATACATACGCTTAAGATATGCAACATACACAAAAAACAAACACACACACGTGCACACAAACTCCACACACTTCAATAGTACTTGTCACTGGTACTTCAAAGCGATGGTACAAAGGGATACAGATTTGAAAGAGAAACACATAAATACGTCTTAAATCCTTCATGTTGTTCCTCAGGTGAGTCGTCCACGCAGGTGACTCCCTTCCTGCCCGGAGGTGTGAGCGACGGGAACTGGCACACGGTTCACATCCACTATTACAACAAGGTCTGTTCACCTCTTTAGCATCTTCTTCCTCCATCACTCGTTTGAACCTTTTCATGCTGATTTTTTCTGTTGGCGTTTCATTGAAAAATCACCGCATTTTCTCCTTTTAATTTTCCTCGTGCTTTGGTTTTCCTCAGCCTGCCACGCGCTATGTGAGTATGTGTGTCGAGTGTTCGTGTCTCAGTGTGTGTCCTCAGTGATGATCCACGTGTCGCAGAAATATGTTGTTTTTTTAAACTGATAATATTGTAACTGAGTGAAGAGATTAGAGATTATAGTTCAGTGGAGACTTTAAAAGAGAGAATTCACTCCATCAATCTCTTTTTAAATGTATTTATGGTGGAATTCTTTACTCTTTCACCAAAACTCGTTAATTTAATGATCTCACATGAGAATATAAGTTTTAAGTCACTGATGAAGAGCAACAAACTGCTTAAAATTGTCAAAATCTGATGCTAAACTTGATCACATGGTTCATATTTTGACCTAATGCTCTGAAAACATTTAAAAATATAAATAAAAGTGAATGTATTTGGATTCAAACTGAGAAGATCCTGCTGTAAAAAACATTTTTGAAGATGCTCTTCATAATTACCCCGAAAAGACGAGGCAGAAAAAGAAACTCAACCTTCGTCTAGATTTTACGGCATTGCAGTTACACTTCTTTGCCACAGGGGCCGCCGGAAACTATGTTTTTAAATGACGTATTGTCCCTTTAATTTAAAAAAGCGTAATGTTGGTACTTCTGTGAACCTTTTTCACCTTCCTAATGCTTAAGTGAGCCATTTTTACTTTTTGTTTTTTATTTGCTTTTTTTGTTTCTTTAATTCTTGTCTTTTAATTTGAGTCGTGAAACTAACCTTCCGTCTATTTTTCCTACTAAAAGAAAACATGTGGATATTTTCTGTGGGTTTTCTTCGACTCCCGTGTTTCTTCTTCTGCTGTTTGTCTAACGTTGACAACCGTGTTGTGCGTCTGTGTGTGTGTGTGTGTGTGTGTGTGTTCAGCCGAAGCGCAGCATGAGCGGCGAGGCTCAGGGTCCGTCCGACGAGAAGATCGCGGTGGTGAGTCTGGACGACTGCGACACGGCGCTGTCGCTTCGCTTCGGAACGCAGCTGGGAAACTACAGCTGCGCCGCTCAAGGGAAGCAGACCAGCAGCAAGAAGTGAGTCCAGCTGTTGTGACTGTTTTTAACGGTTTGAACTGTTGCTTCTGCCACGAATCATCCGTCATCGTGTTCTGAACATCCATGATGTTATCGACATAATGATCTCCATGAGGTTGACTGCACACTTCAGCACCACGGACAGATCCTCTCAGGACGATTGAAGCAGGTTTTAACAAAAATAAGTTCCTGAGAAAATGTTCTTTTACTAAACGTGTTGAAGGTTGAAAAGCTCCTCAGATCTTCAGGTTAATCTCTGTCTAGACTCCAGTCTTTCTTCCATTAGACTCTTGTTTAACATTCTATCTTTGTTGTTAAGTGAGTCTGGAACTGACTCCAGTGTCTCGTCCTCTTGACTCTGTTTCTACATCTTAAGACTGTTTGGATCTTTATTATGACAACATTTGTGAAGCATCGACTCACAAACATGTTAGTGATCGAGTCTTATGGTGTTTAACTCACACACTCAACTCACACACACTCAACTCACACACAATATACATACACTAAACACACGCACACACGGTCACACACAACAAACACTCAACACATACACACAACCCACACACAACATACATGCACACACATACACAGAATTCACACACACAACATACATGCACACACATACACACAACTCACACACACTCAACACAACATACATGCACACACATTCACACAACTCACACACACAACATACATGCACACACATACACACAACTCACACACACTCAACACATCATACATGCACACACATACACAGAATTCACACACACAACATACATGCACACACATACACACAACTCACACACACTCAACACAACATACATGCACACACATTCACACAACTCACACACACAACATACATGCACACACATACACACAACTCACACACACTCAACACATCATACATGCACACATATACACACAACTCACACACACTCAACTCTCACACACAACATACATGCACACACATACACACAACTCACACACAATATACAAACACTTAACATACACAACATAAATTAAAAACAAACACACACACGGTCCGGACAACACTCAACAAACATGCAAACAAACTTCAGACACCTACAACACACAAATTACAATCAGCACAAACACACATCATACCCTCAACACACACACACACAACGTCTTACACACAGGGACACACATTGCAAAGACAACACACAATATACATGCACAACAAACACACACATGCGCGCACACAAACTTGCACACTCACACACATGGGTACACACAAAAGACACACACAAACCCACTCACACAGCTTGTCCTCACCTCCCCTGGTCTGCAGGTCTCTGGATCTGACCGGGCCTCTGTTCCTGGGAGGAGTTCCCAACGTTCCCGACAACTTCCCGTTCGACAGCCGTGAGTTCATCGGCTGCATGAAGGACCTTCACATCGACAGCAGACCTCTGGACCTCGCAGGATTCATCGCCAACAACGGGACGGTCGCGGGTGAGTCGTGGCTACACTTGTAGTAACCAATAGTAACGATATCATGGATCATATTAACCTTGAATCCTCAGGATGTTCCGCCAAGACGTCCTTCTGCAAGTCCAGCCCCTGTCAGAACGGAGGGACCTGCAGGGTCAGCTGGGAGACCTTCTCCTGCGACTGTCCGGTGGGATACGGCGGGAAAGACTGTAGTCATGGTAACGGATGTCTTCTCGAGGAGATGATTGGACGAGATGTTTGACTCCATGTGTGTCGCAGTCATGACTCACCCGCACCGGTTCTCGGGCAACAGCGTCCTGTGGTGGGACCTGAAGAACGACGTGACCATCTCCACGCCCTGGTACCTGGGCCTGGTCTTCAGAACCAGAGCCAGAGACGGAACTCTACTGCACGCTCAGGCGGCCCAGTACAAGAACCTGCTGTTCCAGGTCCGAATACACACAATACACACACATGTACACACTTATATACACATATATAAACACATATATACATATACATACACACAATCAATACACACACATGTAAACACTTATACACACGTTCAATACACACACATGTACACAATTATATACACACATGTACACACTTATATACACACATATAAACACATATATACATATATATACACACAATCAATACACACACATGTAAACACTTATACACACGTTCAATACACACACATGTACACACTTATATACACACATGTACACACTTATATACACATATATAAACACATATATACATATACATACACACAATCAATACACACACATGTAAACACTTATACACACGTTCAATACACACACATGTACACACTTATATGCACACATATGCACACATATATACATATATATACACACAATCAATACACACACATGTAAACACTTATACACACGTTCAATACACACACATGTACACACTTATATACACACATATGCACACATATATACATATATATACACACAATCAATACACACACATGTAAACACTTATACACACGTTCAATACACACACATGTACACACTTATATACACACATATAAACACATATATACATATATATACACACAATCAATACACACACATGTAAACACTTATACACACGTTCAATACACACACATGTACACACTTATATACACACATGTACACACTTATATACACACATATGCACACATATATACATATATATACACACAATCAATACACACACATGTAAACACTTATACACACGTTCAATACACACACATGTACACAATTATATACACACATGTACACACTTATATACACATATATAAACACATATATACATATACATACACACAATCAATACACACAAATGTAAACACTTATACACACGTTCAATACACACACATGTACACACTTATATACACACATGTACACACTTATATACACACATATAAACACATATATACATATACATACACACAATCAATACACACACTTATATACACACATATACAGACAAACAATACATCCATATATACACACAATCTATACACACATACAGTATACACACAATCCATACACATATATATATATACACACACATATACACTCAAGCAATACACACATAAATACAAACACATACACACATATATCCATATATACACACAATCAATAACACAAACACACAGTACACACACAAAACAAGCACACATTTTTGCATGCGTTCACAAACACAACTCAAACTCACACCCACTGACATAAGTACACACAAACACACACACACTCACTCACTCTGTCAATGTTGTTCTCTAACATGTGTAACATCTCCAGGTGATCAACGGTCAGCTGGTCTTCTCCGTCACTGGAGGTTCTTCTCGACCCGTCCGTCTGAGGCTCGATCAGGTCCAAGTGTCCGACGGTCGCTGGCATGACCTTCAGCTGGAGCTCAGAGACGTGCGCAGCGGGAGAGAGACCAGATATGTTGCTACACTCAGACTGGACTTCGGACTCTACCAGGTACACACACACACACCAGGAGAACACACACACACACCAGGTAAACACACACACACCAGGTGAACACACACACCAGGAGAACACACACACCAGGTAAACACACACACACCAGGTGAACACACACACCAGGAGAACACACACACCAGGTAAACACACACACACCAGGTAAACACACACACACCAGGAGAACACACACACCAGGTAAACACACACACACCAGGTGAACACACACACCAGGTAAACACACACACACACCAGGTAAACACACACACACACCAGGTGAACACACACACCAGGAGAACACACACACACCAGGAGAACACACACACACCAGGAGAACACACACACACCAGGTGAACACACACTCCATCAGGTGAACACACACACACCAGGTGAACACACACTCCATCAGGTGAACACACACACACCAGGAGAACACACACACACACCAGGTGAACACACACTCCACCAGGTGAACACACACACACCAGGAGAACACACACACACCAGGTGGACACACACACACCAGGAGAACACACACACACACCAGATAAACACACACACACCAGATAAACACACACACACCAGGTAAACAAAGACACACACACCAGGTAAACACACACACACACACTAGGTAAACACACACACACACCAGGTAAACACACACACACCAGGTAAACACAAACACACACACACCAGGAACATAAATTCTCTCCTCCTTCACTAAACGATCGTCATTAATCTGCGACTCATGGATTTAAATTCATTAAAGGATTAATTCTTTAATGAGTTTAATTCACAAGAACAACTTCCTGTGAACATTTTAATCTCGACAACATTTTTAATTTCTCTTCGTTGAGTAATGATGACGATCACGACCGAACACTTGAACTTGAAACACAAACATCAATCAATCTCATCATGGTTCAATCTAATCTAATCTAATCTAATCCGCCTCTGGATCTTCAGGGAACGGTGGTCGTGGAGAACGAGATCCACGGTTTGAAGGTGAAACACCTGCACGTGGGAGGAGTTCTGGGTTCTGGAGAAGTTCAGAACGGGATCAAGGGATGTATTCAAGTGAGTTGATGGTTCTGGAGAATCCAAGGAATATTATGTATTTATAATGTTTTTCAATTGAATCATTTACGTATTTTCTATGTTGATTTATTTTATTTTATTTAATCATTTAATTTAATCATTTCTATATTGAAAAGTTGATATTTTATTTATTTAATAATTTATATGGAAATAATGTAATTATTTCGTATTGATTAAAGTTAATTATTTATATATTGCAACTAATATTTTTTTCATAATTCAATGAAATAGTTGAATTTGTTCTTATTAAATAATTTCACAAAATTATTATTTATTATTTTTAGAAGTCGAATGTAATACTTTCAATTAATAATTGAATAATTAAATTAAATTATTTTTACATTGAAACTAATCACTATTTTTCATTAATTGTATTTAATAATTTCTTGATCGTAAATTAAAACTATTATTTTGTTAATAATTGAATTAAATTATTTTCATGAATTTTTAAATATTCACTTTTGAAAATGTATTGATTATTGAAGTTAGAATATGAAACTACGTGTTATTTTAATTTATTTTAATAATATATTCAATTATTACACAACAAAAACATAAATTATTGTAAATGAATATAAATGTTTATAAATGTTATAATTGTTTATAAATGATTGTTAATGATTATATATGATTATAAATTATTATAAATGATTATAAATGATTATAAATAATTATGAATGATTATAAATGATTGTAAATGTTCATAAATTATTATAAATGATTATAAACGATTATAAATGATTATAAATGATTATAAATGATTATAAATAATTATAAATGATTATAAATGATTGTAAATGTTCATAAATTATTATAAACGATTATAAATGATTATAAATGATTATAAATAATTATGAATCATTATAAATGATTGTAAATGTTCATAAATGATTATAAATGATTATAAATGATTATAAACGATTATAAACGATTATAAAAGTCTATAAATGATTGTAAATGATTATAAATGTCTATAAATGATTATAAATGATTATAAATGTTCATAAATGATTATAAATGATTATAAATGTTTACAAATGATTGGAAATGATTGTCAATGATTGTAAATGATTATAAATGATTATAAATGATTATAAATGATTATAAATGTTTATAAATGATTATAAATGATTATAAATGATTATAAATGATTATAAATGGTTATAAATGATTATAAATGATTATAAATGGTTACAAATGATTGGAAATGATTGTCAATGATTGTAAATGATTATAAATGATTATAAATGATTATAAATGATTATAAATGATTATAAATGATTGTCAATGATTGTCAATGATGTCAATCTCTGGACCTGCTCTGACCTGCCGACCCTCCACCAGGGGGTCCGTCTGGGGGTCCGTCCGGACGCTCCTGCTCTCCCTCGACCCTCCAAGACGGTGAAGGTGGAGAGCGGCTGCGGCGTCGCGAACCCGTGCTCGTCGTCTCCGTGTCCGGCTCACAGCCAGTGCTCGGACCAGTGGGAGCGTCACGCCTGCGTCTGCGACGCCGGTGAGTCCAGAACCTTTTAACTCCAACCTTTGCTCAATGATTTCCTTTGAACCGTGTTGCCTGAGTCTCTCCCTCACGCTGGTGCGACGAACACAGATGGTGGAAACTAATGAAAGGCAGAAAGTGAATCTGGGTTAAACAGATATTTGTAACGACTGCACCTGAGACCGCCAGCGATGGAGAGACTTCAGGCAAAACTTTCCTCACTGGAATATAATGAGCTCTAATTAATGCGAACGAGAGAGAGGGAGGAGAAGAGGTTCGGAAATATCTGAAAGACTAAAATAGAAGGAGAGTCTGTGGTGAATAATAAATGAAATGGAAAAGACGAGTGGAAAGAAAAAAAAAAAACAGGAGAAAGACAAATAGCCTGGAACGTGTTTGAATAAAGTTTTAAAAGCAACATAAAGGTCACGAAGACATTCCACGCTCTCAGGTTTGAAAACTTGACTGACAGGACGTTACAAACACCTTCTCTGACATCGGCGAGGGGGTGAAGAGAACGGAGAGAATGAGAGAATGGAGAGAACGGAGAGAGTAGAGGAAGGAAGGAAAGTTTGAGAAGTTAGTTGTGAAAGAGCCTCAGGTGTGGCAGCAGGAGAGAGGAAGCACGGTTAGCATCCTGCAGCCCCGCGGCTAACGCTAACATCTTGACTTAAAATAAAGTTAAACATATGCTCCTGACGCTGGACACACACACACACTAACACACACTCACACACACACATCATTACAATAATTAAGTGTTGTTTGTGTGTCAGAGAACATCCATGAAAGTTCCACAAGACAATGACGAGAGTTGGATCTGAATTATTCTCTTTCATCATTTGAGCTTCGTATGAAGTGAAATTAAACTAATGAGCTTCTCATCACTTCTCATCTGCTGCAACTTCCTAGAAGAAACACACACACACACACACACACACACACACACACACACACATAGACAGATCGACAGATACAAGGACACATAGATACAAGGAAACAGACACAAGGAAACAAAGATACACAGACACACAGATACAAGGACACATATATACAAAGATACACAGACACACAGATACAAGGACACATATACTGTATACAAAGATACACAGACACACAGATACAAGGACACATATATACAAAGATACACAGATACACAGATACAAGGACACATATACTGTATACAAAGATACACAGACACACAGATACAAGGACACATATATACAAAGATACACAGATACACGGATACAAGGACACATAGATACAAGGAAACAGACACAAGGAAACAAAGATACACAGACACACAGATACAAGGACATATATATACAAAGATACACAGACACACAGATACAAGGACACATATATACAAAGATACACAGACACACAGATACAAGGACACATAGATACAAGGAAACAGACACAAGGAAACAAAGATACACAGACACACAGATACAAGGACACATATATACAAAGATACACAGACACACAGATACAAGGACACATATACTGTATACAAAGATACACAGACACACAGATACAAGGACACATATATACAAAGATACACAGATACACGGATACAAGGACACATAGATACAAGGAAACAGACACAAGGAAACAAAGATACACAGACACACAGATACAAGGACATATATATACAAAGATACACAGACACACAGATACAAGGACACATATATACAAAGATACACAGACACACAGATACAAGGACACATATATACAAAGATACACAGACACACAAATACAAGGACACATATATACAAAGATACACAGATACACGGATACAAGGACACATATATACAAAGATACACAGATACACAGACACACAGATACAAGGACACATATATACAAAGATACACAGATACACAGACACACAGATACAAGGACACATATATACAAAGATACACAGACACACAGATACAAGGACACATATATACAAAGATACACAGACACACAAATACAAGGACACATATATACAAAGATACACAGATACACGGATACAAGGACACATATATACAAAGATACACAGATACACAGATACACAGATACACGGATACAAGGACACATATATACAAAGATACACAGATACACGGATACAAGGACACATATATACAAAGATACACAGATACACAGACACACAGATACAAGGACACATATATACAAAGATACACAGATACACGGATACAAGGACACATATATACAAAGATACACAGACACACAGATACAAGGACACATATATACAAAGATACACAGATACACGGATACAAGGACACATATATACAAAGATACACAGATACACAGACACACAGATACAAGGACACATATATACAAAGATACACAGCCAAACAAATACAAAGACACACAGATCCAAAGACACACAGATACAAAAACACAGATACACAGATACAAAGACACACATACTCACAAAATGACAGACCCACAATCAAGTTCTGCATGATAGACAACAATACTTTTAAATCCACGTCTAGTTGTGTGTTTTATGTTGTTCGTCCACACAAAGGTATAGTTTCTTTGACCTTGTATCTCATTATGAAGGTCATATGTTCATGAACAATCGTTACATTGATTCATGTTAATTAAAGTGTGTACGTCTAACATGCAGTATTTCTAAAAGTATCTTTCATGGAACATTCTTGTAGTTCTTTAGAGATGAAACACATCTTTGCTCGACACGTTGTATTTGAATCAAATGAAGAAAGAGAAACGAGTGAAGTTGATGAAGTGTGTTGTCAGGAAACCACAGATTTATCGCTCACAGTGTTTTCTTCGGTTCTCACATGAAGCCTCAGGTGTTCGTTCAGGTGAAACTTCTGCTCTTTGACAAACGACCCGTTGGCGACAAACACATGGATCGATGTCAGAACCAGGTTCGGTCCATTGTTTCCAGAGAAAAGACGAGACTTCTCTGCCGAACACTCTTCGCTCTCGACGAGGAGTCGTAGAAAGTCTCAGCAGCGCCGGAGGAAATCATTTATTAATACTGGCATTAGCAAAGTAATAAGGCTGTGATCACAGTGGGTTTAACTTGGAGAGACATCACTCAACGTTTAATCCACTTGGACCAGGTCCTATTTCATCGTGGATTAGCTCCGTGTCTGTACAAGCCCGGGACCTTCTTAACTCACGGTGCCGTCTGTGTTCAACCACTGGGATCACGACTGCTTTTTTTATTCAAATTTCATCATTTGAATTCTAACTAGACTTTTAATGAAAATATCACATTTAACTGAGTTTTTAGTCGAGTTTCATTCACAATGTATCAGAGGTTTTTACACTATTGAATACTTGCCAGTTTTTTTAAACGGATAAACTTCAACAATAGAACTTAGTGGGAGACAGTGAACTCCCATAATGCCTTTCTACACTGATTCCTCGCTACAATACTGTATTTAAATTCTACAGCTATGTTAGTATGTCGAAAGTTATCAAAAGCAAGTGATTGGTTGGCTGGGCGGCAAAGCATTATGGGAGCTGTTCAGGTCACCGTTACTGAGAGGGTTGTTGGGAGGGAAAACGTGTAATGATCGCCACTTCCTGGTTTTAAAAACGTAACTCTTGCGATAAACAAACACATTGTCGTCAAGTGTATTTTTACAATACGCAACATACACTAAACACACACACACACGGTCAAACACAACAAACACTTAACACACATGCACACAAACTCAAAAAACCCACAACACAAATTAGACTCAGCACACACACAAACTCAACACACATAACATACATGCACACACATACAGTACACACAACTCACACACACTCAACACACATGCAATATACTAACACTTACAATACGCAACATACACTAAACAGTTTTCTTCATAGTTTTGTTGGAGCGACAATTGTCTTTGCTGCAATATTATTTAAAAGATTAAATCTCTGTGTTTGTTGTTGTTGTGTCATTAACTCAGATTTTAAAAGATCAAGGAATGAAAATCAGTCGTTTCTATGGCAACCTTTTACCATCAATTAAAACACCAAAAATGAAGGAAATTTAAGTGAAACATGGAGGATGATTTATTGGCGTCTTAACGACGTCTAACTCAGTCGTGAATAAACGCATGAGTCGTGAAGTGATGCTGAGATTCCTGGAGTTGATCACGAGCTTCCAGAGAGAAAAAACATGTTTCCTGGAACACAATGTTTGTCATTTTTCCTTCTGTCGTTAAAAGCGTCTGAAGGCCAGTGTTTGCTTCTCCGCCTTGTTGCCATGGTGACGTGAAACGACGAGAGCAGGAGGAAGAGACGTTTAGATGATGGAAGAGTGAGACGATGTGTTCGGAGCGAGGACTGAGGTCTGAAAGGATGTTTAGAAATCTCTTCTCTCCGACGTCCCAGGCTTAATAAGAAAAGTGATTCCTGGGTTTTCTCACCTCATAAAGGTTTGTCACTCGGGAGTGAAAGCGACTCTTAAGAAAGTGCAAACACACTTCAATAACACGGAGTCTACAGAGACCAGTTCACGTTAGATTGAAACTGAAGCAGCAGCCGCTCTTCAGATGATGATGGTGTAGATACTTTACCATCCAGGATATCATTATATTTGCTATACATCCTTTAGATACACAGACATATAGATACACAGACACATAGATACACAGACACATAGATACACAGACGCATAGATACACAGACATATAGATACACAGACACATAGATACACAGACACATAGATACACAGACATATAGATACACAGACGCATAGATACACAGACATATAGATACACAGACACATAGATACACAGACATTTAGATACACAGACACATAGATACACAGACATATAGATACACAGACACATAGATACACAGACATATAGATACACAGACACATAGTTACACAGACGCATAGATACACAGACATATAGATACACAGACACATAAATACACAGACATTTAGATACACAGACACATAGATACACATACATATAGATACACAGACACATAGTTACACAGACGCATAGATACACAGACATATAGATACACAGACACATAGATACACAGACATATAGATACACAGACACATAGATACACAGACATATAGATACACAGACACATAGTTACACAGACGCATAGATACACAGACATATAGATACACAGACACATAGATACACAGACATTTAGATACACAGACACATAGATACACATACATATAGATACACAGACACATAGTTACACAGACGCATAGATACACAGACATATAGATACACAGACATTTAGATACACAGACACATAGATACACATACATATAGATACACAGACACATAGTTACACAGACGCATAGATACACAGACATATAGATACACAGACACATAGTTACACAGACGCATAGATACACAGACATATAGATACATAGACACATAGATACACAGACATATAGATACACAGACACATAGTTACACAGACGCATAGATACACAGACACATAGATACACAGACATATAGATACACAGACGCATAGATACACAGACATATAGATACACAGACATATAGATACACAGACACATAGATACACAGACATATAGATACACAGACACATAGATACACAGACATATAGATACACAGACACATAGATACACAGACATATAGATACACAGACGCATAGATACACAGACATATAGATACACAGACACATAGATACACAGACATTTAGATACACAGACACATAGATACACAGACATATAGATACACAGACACATAGATACACAGACATATAGATACACAGACACATAGTTACACAGACGCATAGATACACAGACATATAGATACACAGACACATAGATACACAGACATTTAGATACACAGACACATAGATACACATACATATAGATACACAGACACATAGTTACACAGACGCATAGATACACAGACATATAGATACACAGACACATAGATACACAGACATTTAGATACACAGACACATAGATACACATACATATAGATACACAGACACATAGTTACACAGACGCATAGATACACAGACATATAGATACACAGACACATAGTTACACAGACGCATAGATACACAGACATATAGATACACAGACATATAGATACACAGACATATAGATACAAAGACACATAGATACACAGACATATAGATACACAGACGCATAGATACACAGACATATAGATACACAGACACATAGATACACAGACATTTAGATACACAGACACATAGATACACAGACATATAGATACACGGACACATAGATACACAGACATATAGATACACAGACACATAGTTACACAGACGCATAGATACACAGACATATAGATACACAGACACATAGATACACAGACATTTAGATACACAGACACATAGATACACATACATATAGATACACAGACACATAGTTACACAGACGCATAGATACACAGACACATAGATACACAGACATTTAGATACACAGACACATAGATACACATACATATAGATACACAGACACATAGTTACACAGACGCATAGATACACAGACATATAGATACACAGACACATAGTTACACAGACGCATAGATACACAGACATATAGATACACAGACATATAGATACACAGACACATAGTTACACAGACGCATAGATACACAGACATATAGATACACAGACATATAGATACACAGACACATAGTTACACAGACGCATAGATACACAGACATATAGATACACAGACACATAGTTACACAGACGCATAGATACACAGACATATAGATACACAGACACATAGATACACAGACATATAGATACACAGACACATAGTTACACAGACGCATAGATACACAGACATATAGATACACAGACACATAGTTACACAGACGCATAGATACACAGACATATAGATACACAGACACATAGATACACAGACATATAGATACACAGACACATAGTTACACAGACGCATAGATACACAGACATATAGATACACAGACACATAGTTACACAGACGCATAGATACACAGACATATAGATACACAGACACATAGATACACAGACATATAGATACACAGACACATAGTTACACAGACGCATAGATACACAGACATATAGATACACAGACACATAGATACACAGACACATAGATACACAGACACATAGTTACACAGACGCATAGATACACAGACATATAGATACACAGACACATAGTTACACAGACGCATAGATACACAGACATATAGATACACAGACACATAGTTACACAGACGCATAGATACACAGACATATAGATACACAGACACATAGATACACAGACATTTAGATACACAGACACATAGATACACAGACACACAGATACACAGACATTTAGATACACAGACATATAGATACACAGACATTTAGATACACAGACATATAGATACACAGACACACAGATACACAGACACACAGATACACAGACATTTAGATACACAGACATATAGATACACAGACATATAGATACACAGACACACAGATACACAGACATTTAGATACACAGACATATAGATACACAGACATATAGATACACAGACATTTAGATACACAGACATATAGATACACAGACATTTAGATACACAGACATTTAGATACACAGACATATAGATACACAGACACACAGATACACAGACATTTAGATACACAGACATATAGATACACAGACATATAGATACACAGACATTTAGATACACAGACATATAGATACACAGACACACAGATACACAGACATTTAGATACACAGACATATAGATACACAGACACACAGATACACAGACATTTAGATACACAGACATATAGATACACAGACATTTAGATACACAGACATATAGATACACAGACACATAGATACACAGACATATAGATACACAGACACATAGATACACAGATACATAGATACACAGACACATAGATACACAGACACATAGATACACAGACACACAGATACACAGAAACACAGATACAAGGACACACAGATACAAGGACACACAGATACACAGATACAAGGACACACAGACACACAGATACAAGGACACACAGATACACAGATACAAGGACACACAGATACAAGGACACACAGATACACAGATACAAGGACACACAGATGCACAGACACACAGATACAAGGACACAGATACACAGATACACAGATACACATATACACAGATACAAGGACACACAGATACACAAATACAAGGACGCACAGATACACAGACACACAAATACAAGGACACACAGATACACATATACACAGATACAAGGACACACAGTGACACAAATACAAGGACACACAGATATACAGATACACAGATACAAGGACACACAGATACACATATACACAGATACAAGGACACACAGATACACAAATACAAGGACGCACAGATACACAGACACACAAATACAAGGACACACAGATACACGGACACAAAGATACAAGGACACACAGATACAAGGACACACAGATACAAGGACACACAGATACACAGACACACAAATACAAGGACACACAGATACACAGACACACAAATACAAGGACACATAGATACACAGACACACAAATACAAGGACACACAGATATACAGATACACAGATACACAGACACACAAATACAAGGACACACAGATATACAGATACACAGATACAAGGACACACAGATACACAGATACAAGGACACACAGATATACAGATACACAGATATAAGGACACACAGATACAAGGACACACAGATACAAGGACACACAGATACACGGATACAAGGACACACAGATACAAGGACACACAGATACGCAGATACAAGGACACACAGATACACGGATACAAGGACACACAGATACACAGATACAAGGACACACAGATACACGGATACAAGGACACACAGATACACGGATACAAGGACACACAGATACACGGATACAAGGACACACAGATACACGGATACAAGGACACACAGATACACAGATACAAGGACACACAGATACACAGATACAAGGACACACAGATACATGGATACAAGGACACACAGATACAAGGACACACAGATACACAGATACAAGGACACACAGATACAAGGACACACAGATACACAGATACACAGATACAAGGACACACAGATACAAGGACACACAGATACACAGATACAAGGACACACGGATACAAGGACACACAGATACACAGATACAAGGACACACAGATACACAGATACAAGGACACACAGATACAAGGACACACAGATACACAGATACAAGGACACACAGATACAAGGACACACAGATACAAGGACACACAGATACAAGGACACACAGATACACAGATACAAGGACACACAGATACACAGATACAAGGACACACAGATACAAGGACACACAGATACACAGATACAAGGACACACAGATACAAGGACACACAGATACAAGGACACACAGATACACAGATACACAGATACAAGGACACACAGATACACGGATACAAGGACACACAGATACACGGATACAAGGACACACAGATACACGGATACAAGGACACACAGATACACGGATACAAGGACACACAGATACACAGATACAAGGACACACAGATACACAGATACAAGGACACACAGATACATGGATACAAGGACACACAGATACAAGGACACACAGATACACAGATACAAGGACACACAGATACAAGGACACACAGATACACAGATACACAGATACAAGGACACACAGATACAAGGACACACAGATACACAGATACAAGGACACACGGATACAAGGACACACAGATACACAGATACAAGGACACACAGATACACAGATACAAGGACACACAGATACAAGGACACACAGATACACAGATACAAGGACACACAGATACACAGATACAAGGACACACAGATACAAGGACACACAGATACACAGATACACAGATACAAGGACACACAGATACACAGATACAAGGACACACAGATACACAGATACACAGATACAAGGACACACAGATACACAGATACAAGGACACACAGATACAAGGACACACAGATACATGACTTCATGTATGACAGTGCAAAGAGAAATCACATTTTTTACACTAAAACACAGTCAAACACAACCACCTTAATTTAAAGCACAAGAAAACCTACTCAATATTGTTCAAGTTCAACCAACAATTGAAAATATTTTCTGATTAAAATTCTGAGAGAAAAGCCACAAATATGTTTTATGCTTAAATTAGCTTCTATTTAGACTTATTGTTGAATTGTTTTCTTTAAATTTTATTTAAAATATCAGCTTTACAACCTTCTCTTCCAAACCACGTGGACTTTATCTAACTTTAAATCCATAATAAAACCACGAATGCCAAATAAATGAATGCTTTAGATTTCTTTGAAAGAATCTTGTAAAAAAAATTGTATAGCTTTTGAGGAAAAGTGAATCAAACGAGATTAATGATGAAAATGCATCTAAAATCATTTCCTGCACCGTTTACTCCGACACTCTTATCTCCGAGCGTTTAAAAAGGTATCAATTAGTGAGAAACTCTCAGCTCAGGCGTTTAGGAAGTAGGTCACGACAGGAGACCCTCCCTAAACGAGCTAAACGCACCCCGAAGACGACAGGAAGCGCTCGGCTCCACTCATTAGCAGGGTTTGATCTCCGGGTGTGTATCGACAGACGAGCGGCACGAGAACCGTGTCAGCGTTTTGTGTCGTCCGGAGAAACAAGCCGACGATTAGAAGAAGCTGGAACTCAAACTTCGCTCAAACCTCGGTGTTCCTGCAGGTTTCTACGGGAGGAGCTGCTCGGACGCCTGTCATCTCAACCCCTGCGAGAACGAGGCCAAGTGCCACAGGAAGCCCAGCTCGTCTCACGGATACATCTGCGACTGCGGCGACAACAACTACGGGCAGTACTGCCAACACAGGTATACACACCCACACACACACACACACACACACACACATGAATTAACCCGGCACGAGGTCCCGCAGCACTCTTTGATGTTCAGCTTATGTGTGTGTGTTTGTGTTGAAAGCTTAAGTTCTGCCTTGTTGTCCCGTATCTCTGCTCGTCCATGTAATCCACTGTGGGATGAGTGAAGACTTAACACACTGACACACACACACACACACACACACACTCACACACACACACACGAGGTTATCGGAGTGAACCAGCAAGACCCTGGTGTGAACTTTTCCGTCTCCCGCCACGACAATCTCGGGACGAGTCGCTCGTCTTTGATCCGTGTCGGCCATTTTTATTTGATCCCGACAGAACTTTTATGACGTCGGTGTCGAAGGAGATCATTTCAGACTGTGATCATAATTATTGTCAATTATTTTATCCTAAATTCAGCTTATATTAAAAATACAAACTACTTTGGTAGATGTTTCTCTCGCCTGTGATAACATCATGGAATCATAATAGTTAGTGAAAATATAAAAGGTTCAACTCTTAGTCACAATTGTCTTAATGATGTTTGTTTGTCTTTCACCAAACGCATCATTGTTGAATGTTGATTGACATCTGTCATCTAGGTGACATTTTTTAAATAAACATTGATTCTGATCAACCAACCGTGGCAGGAATTATAGAACATGAATATATGATTGTTGGACCCCAGTTTCCACTTGAATTTCCATTTGTCTAGTTTGATTTAGTGATAAAAATCATCATTGATTGACGATCAAAATATGACTAAAACTTCTGAAGTAAAACATTTTTACCTTCATTTAATCCGATCTTCACTTTGCTTCTGGCAGGATCGACCAGCAGTGTCCGAGGGGCTGGTGGGGGTCCCCGACGTGCGGTCCGTGTCACTGCGACACCAACAAAGGCTTCGACCCCGACTGCAACAAGACCAGCGGAGAATGTTACTGCAAGGTTCGTCTCCTCTGTGGACACTTCAACAAACGACGACTGAAGCCTCGTACAAAGTATCTTGTAAACACAAGTAACTGATCAACAAAAGTGGATCATTCTGTCAAAGTTTCATTTAAAGAGAGAAGGAATGAACAAAAGCACTGTCCATGGTGCTGAACCCAACACATCACTATGTCCATGGTGCTGAACACAACACCTCACTCTGTCCATGGTGCTGAACACAACACATCACTCTGTCCATGGTGCTGAACACAACACCTCACTCAGTTCATGGTGCTGAACACAACAGATCACTCTGTCCATGGTGCTGAACACAACACCGCACTCTATCCATGGTGCTGAACCCAACACATCACTCTGTCCATGGTGCTGAACACAACACATCACTCTGTCCATGGTGCTGAACACAACACATCACTCTGTCCATGGTGCTGAACACAACACAACACATCACTCTGTCCATGGTGCTGAACACAACACCGCACTCTGTCCATGGTGCTGAACACAACACCGCACTCTGTCCATGGTGCTGAACACAACATCTCACTCTGTATATGGATAGTAAATACATATTTCCTAATTCAATAAATATACAACATTAAAAAAATGACATATTTCCTAAATAAATATAAAAAGAATACATACATGTATCATAATAAAAATAAATATGAAAGAATACATATGTGAAAAGTGAAGGATAAATAAAATGAGAATAAAAACAATAAAAATATATGATCAGTACCATTAATAATTCACATTTTAAATGATAATATTTGGTCTCCTTGTATAATTATCAGAAAAGTAGATTTTTATTTATCTTACTGAGATCATCTTTGCACATCAAAGAATCCAGGGAACATGTTTAATTCCACATACGTGTGTAGATCACACTCATCTTTACATCCTTTCTTTACAGTAGATCTGAATAGTGACGCCTGTTGTCGACTCAAGGTTCTCCTCCCTCGAGTCAAGGCCACCGAAGATCCTTCTATTGTGTCAACACTGATGAACGTGTGTCTCAACAAAACCACCCTTTTTGTATTGAATGTTGCCATGGCGACCGCAGAGCAGCTCAAGACAACGTCCTTGAATGTTCTTGTGGTCTGGTGTTCTCAGGAGTTCCACTACCAGCCCAGAGGCTCCGACAGCTGCACGCCCTGCGACTGTTACCCCGTCGGCTCCTTCTCGCGCTCCTGCGACCCCGAGTCGGGTCAGTGCCAGTGCCGACCCGGGGTCATCGGGCGACAGTGCAACACTTGTGACAACCCCTTCGCTGAGGTCACCAACGCAGGCTGTGAAGGTGTGTTTGTGGAACACTATGATACTCTTGAATACTTTCACATGATATCACTTCTGTACTTATATGTGTAGCAATGTTTATTGTTGTTCATATATTTAACGTAGTTTGATTTATTATCACTATAGAGAGAGATGGTGAAATACTTGATTCAACTCAGTCATTACTGACAGCATCTGTTTCAAAATGACATGGCAAAGGAAGAATAAACATACAAAATAAATAAATACATGTTTCATTATTTAATAAATATACAAAATAAATAAATACATATTTCATAAATAAATATACTAAATATTTCATAGTTATAGTTATGGAATATTTATTAATATTTTAGATTTATTTAAGTAAATAAATATACAAAATAAAAACTATTAAATATTAAATAAATATACAAATTAAATAAATACATATTTCATAGTTTAATAGATATACGAAATAAAAATAAAAAATATTTCATGATTTTAAAAAAAATACACAAAATAAATTAATACATATTTTATAATTAAATAAATAAATACAATAAATACATGTTTCATTATTTAATAAATATACAACATAAATAAATACATATTTCATTATTTAATAAATATACAAAATAAATAAATACATATTTCATAAATAAATATACTAAATATTTCATAGTTATAGTTATGAAATATTTATTAATATTTTAGATTTATTTAAGTAAATAAATATACAAAATAAAAACTATTAAATATTAAATAAATATACAAATTAAATAAATACATATTTCATAGTTTAATAGATATACGAAATAAAAATAAAAAATATTTCATGATTTTAAAAAAAATACACAAAATAAATTAATACATATTTTATAATTAAATACAATAAATAAATACATGTTTCATAATTAAATAAATAGACAAAATAAATGAATACATGTTTAATAATTTAAAAATATACAAAATAAATAAATAAATATTTAATAAATAAATACACAAAATAAATAAATACATATTTTATAATTAAAGAAATAAACAAACTAAATAAATACATGTTTCAAAATTAAATACAATTTAAAAATAATTCAATTAATTATAAACAAAATATAAAAAGTAAAGGATAAATTATTATATTGATGGATAAATTGTTTACATTAAAAATATGTTGCATATGTTGTAGTTAGTGTGAATAATTAAATAAACAAAAATTAATATAAAATAAAATAAATAAATATAATACATTATACAAATAATTATTATTTTCCTATTTTTTCTATTGTTTTTTCTATTGAATATTCTTTTGTTCATTTTTAATATGTGAACTCAATAATAAATAGGTTTAATCTTCTGTTGTGATCAGTAAGTGTGTGTGTGTGTGTGTGTGTGTGTGTGTGTGTGTGTGTGTGTGTGTGTGTGTGTGTGTGTGTGTGTGTGTGTGTTTGTTAACAAGCTAATATGAACGTAATCCTTCTTCTTCTCCTGCCAGTCATTTATGATGGATGTCCTAAGACCGTCACTCAGGGGATCTGGTGGCCTCGGACCAAGTTCAACCTTCCTGCAGCCGTGTCGTGTCCTAAAGGCTCCGTGGGTCGGTGTCGTCCCAGAGATGCATCTTAAGATGTTTCTCTGTCACTAAAGAAGTTCTTTGTTCCTGCAGGCGCCGCCATCAGACACTGCGACGTGGAGCGAGGCTGGATGGAGCCGGACTTGTACAACTGCACGTCTCCTCCGTTCGTGGAGCTCAACTCTGCCGTGAGTTTCAAACTACAGACCTTTTTTTCCTTCAACACCTTCAGCTCAACCGTCTTCTCGTCCAGCTGGACTCTCTGGACCGCAACGAGACGGAGCTCAACACCATCGCGGAGAAGAAACTGGCTCACCAGCTGCGGGACGTGACCGAGTCCACCGCCCGTCTCTACGGCAACGACCTGCAGATCGCCGAGCGCCTCCTGTCTCGACTCCTGACCTTCGAGGCGCAGCAGAGCGGCTTCGGGCTCACGGCCACGCAGGACGCTCACTTTAACGAGGTACATGCGTCTTCCTGCGTGTCAACCTGTTCCCATCATGCTTTGCCGCCCAGCCAACCAATCACATATGACGCTCACTTAAACGAGGTACATGCGTCTTCCTGCGTGTCAACCTGTTCCCATCATGCTTTGCCGCCCAGCCAACCAATCACATATGACGCTCACTTTAACGAGGTACATGTGTCTTCCTGCGTGTCAACCTGCTCCCATCATGCTTTGCCGCCCAGCCAACCAATCACGTATGACGCTCACTTTAACGAGGTACATGCGTCTTCCTGCGTGTCAACCTGTTCCCATCATGCTTTGCCGCCCAGCCAACCAATCACATATGACGCTCACTTTAACGAGGTACCTTTGCGTCTTCCCGCGTAACATAATTAAATAATGTGTAATTAAATATATATGCAAAAAAATTAACATATTACATAGTTAAATAAATAAACAAATAAATAAATATATATTTCATAATTAAATAAATATATATAATAAATAAATATTTCATATTTGAATAACCATACAAAATAAATAAATACATATTTCCTAGTTAAATAAATAAACAAATAAATAAATAGATATTTCATAATTAAATAAATATATATAATAAATAAATATTTCATATTTCAATAACTATACAAATAATTAAATACATATTTCATAATTAAATAAATATACAAAATACATATATACATATTTCATTGTTAAATAAATATAAGAATACATAAATACATGTTTCATAATTAAATAACTATACAAAATAAATAAATATACAAAATAAATCAAATTAATTAATTCTCTACGTACACGTGTCTTCCCTGCGTAACAACTTGCTCCCATGATGCTTTGCCGCCCAGTCAACCAATCACAGATGACCATCACTTTTGTCACAGCAACAAAGAAACATAAATACAGTATTGTATCGACCAATCAGCCAACCAATCACATATGACGCTCACTTTAACGAGGTACATGTGTCTTCCTGCGTGTCAACCTGTTCCCATCATGCTTTGCCGCCCAGCCAACCAATCACATATGACGCTCACTTTAACGAGGTACATGCGTCTTCCTGCGTGTCAACCTGTTCCCATCATGCTTTGCCGCCCAGCCAACCAATCACATATGACGCTCACTTTAACGAGGTACATGTGTCTTCCTGCGTGTCAACCTGTTCCCATCATGCTTTGCCGCCCAGCCAACCAATCACATATGACGCTCACTTTAACGAGGTACATGTGTCTTCCTGCGTGTCAACCTGTTCCCATCATGCTTTGCCGCCCAGCCAACCAATCACATATGACGCTCACTTTAACGAGGTACATGTGTCTTCCTGCGTGTCAACCTGTTCCCATCATGCTTTGCCGCCCAGCCAACCAATCACATATGACGCTCACTTTAACGAGGTACATGCGTCTTCCTGCGTGTCAACCTGTTCCCATCATGCTTTGCCGCCCAGCCAACCAATCACATATGTCGCTCACTTTAACGAGGTACATGTGTCTTCCTGCGTGTCAACCTGTTCCCATCATGCTTTGCCGCCCAGCCAACCAATCACATATGACGCTCACTTTAACGAGGTACATGTGTCTTCCTGCGTGTCAACCTGCTCCCATCATGCTTTGCCGCCCAGCCAACCAATCACATATGACGCTCACTTTAACGAGGTACATGTGTCTTCCTGCGTGTCAACCTGTTCCCATCATGCTTTGCCGCCCAGCCAACCAATCACATATGACGCTCACTTTAACGAGGTACATGCGTCTTCCTGCGTGTCAACCTGTTCCCATCATGCTTTGCCGCCCAGCCAACCAATCACATATGACGCTCACTTTAACGAGGTACATGTGTCTTCCTGCGTGTCAACCTGTTCCCATCATGCTTTGCCGCCCAGCCAACCAATCACATATGACGCTCACTTTAACGAGGTACATGCGTCTTCCTGCGTGTCAACCTGTTCCCATCATGCTTTGCCGCCCAGCCAACCAATCACATATGTCGCTCACTTTAACGAGGTACATGTGTCTTCCTGCGTGTCAACCTGTTCCCATCATGCTTTGCCGCCCAGCCAACCAATCACATATGTCGCTCACTTTAACGAGGTACATGTGTCTTCCTGCGTGTCAACCTGTTCCCATCATGCTTTGCCGCCCAGCCAACCAATCACATATGACGCTCACTTTAACGAGGTACCTTTGCGTCTTCCCGCGTAACATAATTAAATAATGTGTAATTAAATATATATGCAAAAAAATTAACATATTACATAGTTAAATAAATAAACAAATAAATAAATATATATTTCATAATTAAATAAATATATATAATAAATAAATATTTCATATTTGAATAACCATACAAAATAAATAAATACATATTTCCTAGTTAAATAAATAAACAAATAAATAAATAGATATTTCATAATTAAATAAATATATATAATAAATAAATATTTCATATTTCAATAACTATACAAATAATTAAATACATATTTCATAATTAAATAAATATACAAAATACATATTTCATTGTTAAATAAATATAAGAATACATAAATACATGTTTCATAATTAAATAACTATACAAAATAAATAAATATACAAAATAAATCAAATTAATTAATTCTCTACGTACACGTGTCTTCCCTGCGTAACAACTTGCTCCCATGATGCTTTGCCGCCCAGTCAACCAATCACAGATGACCATCACTTTTGTCACAGCAACAAAGAAACATAAATACAGTATTGTATCGACCAATCAGCCGTCCTACACAAAGCAGTGTGTAGAAAAGGCATCATGGGAGTTCACTGTTCTGTTGGCACCATAAGTGAGGTGGGCGTGGCCATCAGTGTCTCAGTTCTGTTGAACACGTGGACTGAACCCATGAAACATTTACACAACAAGCTTCCATTTTATCTTTTTAGATGAAAATAAACGTTTCTCTATAATTAGGACAGAAAAGGATGGATTGATTGTGTCGTTTAATCACTGCCTCAATCATTGTTCAATTCCCTCCTACAAGTTTCCACCTGCTGGTGATGAGCGGGACTGCATCAGATCCTGGTTTAATAATAATAATAATTGAACACAAAGGACTGTGAGTCGCTCCAACATGGCGACACGAGCGTCTCTCGGTGGAGCTGCTCACATGATCAATAAACACTAGTTGCCATGGCTACACTTTAAAAGCCTCCTGCGGTGAAATGAAAATGTTTCCTCCGGCGTTTCACTTAACGACCTCAGTAAACAACCATTAGAACACCAGGGGTGTGTAACAAATCACTTGTGCACTTACACTTCATATTTTGAGTGCGTCCTGATGATCAGTGTGCGAGAATGTAGTGAGCAGTGAGCAGAAACTTGAGTGTGGATCGATGCACACTTTCCACCCTCAACGTCCTCCATCTTAGTGACGTAGATGATGTTAAACTGAAGCTTTCTTCGGGCAAATACTGATGTAAATGTCTTGAGAAAACACTCATTTTACCACAAAACAACACAAAAGTTATAACACAATGAAACACAACTTAATAACTCGTTTTTCAATACGAAACGATACACTCAATGATACACTCAACGATACGCTCAACGATACACTAAACGGTACACTCAACGATACACTTAACGATACACTCAATGATAGACTCAACGATACACTAAACGGTACACTCAACGATACACTTAACGATACACTCAACAATACACTCAATGATACACTCAACAATACACTCAACAATACGCTCAACAATACACTTAACGATACGCTCAACAATACACTCAACGATACGCTCAACAATACACTCAATGATACTCTCAACAATACACTCAACGATACACTCAACAATACACTCAATGATACACTCAACAATACACTCAACAATACACTCAACAATACGCTCAACAATAAACTTAACGATACGCTCAACAATACACTTAACGATACACTCAACAATACACTCAATGATACACTCAACAATACACTCAACAATACGCTCAACAATACACTTAACGATACCCTCAACAATACACTCAACGATACGCTCAACAATACACTCAATGATACACTCAACAATACACTCAACAATACGCTCAACAATACACTTAACAATACGCTCAACAATACACTTAACGATACGCTCAACAATACACTCAACGATACGCTCAACGATACGCTCAATGATACGCTCAACAATACACTCAACGATACACTAAACAATACGCTCAACGATACACTTAACGATACAATTTGATACGAAACTTATGCATCGAAATATATCAAAGTGACTTTAGAAACTGCTGAAGTCAACTGTATCCCCTCGTCCTCAGTCATCACCGGGATTGCTGCCATCTAGAGGCCAGAAGTTGAAATACAACAGAAAAATAAACAAAAGCTGTAAATCTCTGCTTGTTAATTGTAATTAAAAATGTACATTTTAGTTTATTTGTTTTTTAAATAGCAATGGGCTTCATGGACGGTAACAACACAACACAACACACACTCACACAACACACACAACACACTCACACATAAGTCGCCCATAAACACAGGAGCCAACTCTGCACCACCTAGAGTTACACGCCTTCAAGGCATCCATGGATCCAGATGGTGATTAAGAAATACACACTTTTTCCCTAAAATATCACTGAATTCCATTTGAGCGTTTAATTAAACTGGTCTCAGACAAAAAGATAAACATGACCTCCTTGGGGGAGGTACGTTTAAAGAGGTTCACCTCACTATCTATAATGAGATATAAACTAGTTTAAGAACAAGTGTGTCGGATGTTTGTGTTCTGAGCTTCACCATCATTCCCTCGTCTGTCGTTTCATCCCTCTCTTCTCCTCTCTTCTCCTCTATTCTCTTCTCCTCTCTTTTCCTCTATTCTCTTCTCCTCTCTTCTCCTCTCTTCTCCTCTATTCTCTTCTCCTCTCTTCTCCTCTATTCTCTCTTCTCTCATCTCCTCTCTCTTCTCTTCTCTCATCCCTCTCCTCTCTTCTCCTCTATTCTCTTCTCCTCTCTTTTCCTCTATTCTCTTCTCCTCTCTTCTCTCTTCTCTCATCTCCTCTCTCTTCTCTTCTCTCATCCCTCTCCTCTCTTCTCCTCTATTCTCTCTTCTCTCATCTCCTCTCTCTTCTCTTCTCTCATCCCTCTCCTCTCTTCTCCTCTCTTCTCCTCTATTCTCTTCTCCTCTCTCTTCTCTCCTCTCTTCTCCTCTCTCTTCTCTTCTCTCATCCCTCTCCTCTCTTCTCCTCTATTCTCTTCTCCTCTCTTTTCCTCTATTCTCTTCTCCTCTCTTCTCCTCTATTCTCTTCTCCTCTCTTCTCTTCACCTCCGTCATGTCATCTCAAGTCTTCCTCATTTCAACGAGACATGAAAACTTGTTGAATTCTGTATTTTTTATCTCCGTTTAATCACTTTTGTGTCCTGAGAAAATGTGATTAAAGATTTTCCAATTTGAATCCAAAACATTCACAGAACAACAGATACTTTTTTTTTCTTCTCCATCCTGCGTTCCTTCTTTCATCCCTGCAGGAGTTCCTCCTCAGTGGTCCGCGAGACACGGCCTCAGTAATTGTGTGGCGTTTGTGCGACGAAGAATGACTGTATTTTTCTACAGCATGGTTTGAATGAGCAGCAGAGAAAGAGTGGATTTGCTTGATTTGTTTCCCAAACAACGGTTTTAAAGCCGACGGATGAAAGAAGATCTTCCTCTCGAGATCTTTTGTTCCTCATAACTAGCATTGTTGCTTCATCTTTTTCACAATGACGCTATTGTTCCCAATTTTGTGTGACATTGTGGCGACAGGAAGTGACATCCCTCCTCACCGAGCTCTGATCTTTGCAGAACATCGTGCGGGGCTGCAGCGTACTGCTGGGTCCGGGGACCACCGGGCTGTGGCGGGCCCTGGCTCAGAGTCAGAACCACCTCCCGGGGGGTCCGGCCGAACTGGCGGACCTGCTGGAGCAGTACACCCAGAACCTGGCGCGGAACATGAAGCTGACCTACCTGAACCCGGTGGCCCTGGTGGCCCCCAACATCGGTGGGTTCTCGCTGAATCTTAATCTTCACAATTTGAAAAGCTTCGTCTGCTGCCGTGAAATTGGCAAGAATGAGACGTTGTGGAGCCAGAGACCAACAGCAGCAAATGCAAATGATGGTGACAGAGTGTGAAGGCTGGCATCAGCACTTAGATTTCACACACACTCACACACACTCACACACACACACACACACTCACACACACACACACCCGTGTAAACACTGTAATGCTCATGTTCGTGTAATGCTGGCCAAATCTCATTTAGATTTACTGCTGCCAGATACTCTCACAGACACACACACACACACACTCTGAGACACACACAAACACATAGGAGCACGCACACACACATGCACAGAGAGAGACACCGAACACACACATGCACACAGAGACATACACACACACACACACAAACACAGAGGAACACACACACACACTCTGAGACACACACAAACACATAGGAGCACGCACACACACATGCACAGAGAGAGACACCGAACACACACATGCACACAGAGACATACACACACACACACACAAACACAGAGGAGCACACACACACACTCTGAGACACACACAAACACATAGGAGCACGCACACACACATGCACAGAGAGAGAGAGTCAGAGACACACACACACACACATGCACACAGAGACATACACATGCACAAAAACACACACGCACACACAGAGACACACGAACACAGAGACACACACAAACACAGAGAAGCGCACACACACAAACACACACACACACAAAAACATAGGAGTACACACACACACACATGCACACACAGAGACACATGAACACAGAGACACACAAACACAAAGACACACACAAATGGACACAGAGACACAAACACAAACACACACACACATAAACAAACAGAGACACACACATGCACAGAGAGAGACACTGAACACACACATGCACACAGAGACATACACACACACAAACACAGAGGAACACACACACACACTCTGAGACACACACAAACACATAGGAGCACGCACACACACATGCACAGAGAGAGAGAGTCAGAGACACACACATGCACACAGAGACATACACATGCACAAAAACACACACGCACACACAGAGACACACGAACACAGAGACACACACAAACACAGAGAAGCGCACACACAAACACACACACACAGACACACACACACAAAAACATAGGAGCACACACACACACACATGCACACACACAGACACATGAACACAGAGACACACACAAATGGACACAGAGACACAAACACAAACACACACATAAACAAACAGAGACAAACACAAGCACAGTGATACACACACAAACACAGAGACACACATAGAGACACATGCAAACATAGAGACACAAAGACACACACACACAAACACACACACACAGAAATGACTGACACAACAGAATATGGACTTATTGAATCCAAAATGATCAAAGAGACTTTAAAGTGATTAAGAGGTTTTTAAGCCTAATCTTGTGCACGTTCACCCACATACACACACACACACACACACACACACACACACACACACAGTCACACACACTTGTGTCGTCGGTGACACATAACTGATAGAAATTGACAAGAATCCCAGCAGAGTTTGTTTCTCATGTGACCCAGTTTCAACTTTCGCTCCAGTAATGCTGTAACAAAAGCTGCAGGATTGAGTGTAATCCTGGTATTCAAGAGTCAAACCCAATAAACAAGTCACCTGCTGGAGAAACTCTTCCTCGGAGATTAATGCTCACATTTCTATTCATTACTTCTCAGAGTTTCAAGTCACTTACAAGTGTTTCATACTGTATTCATGCGGCTCCTGTGTCTGATAAATAACTAACTATTTTATTTATTTGCATTCATTTAAAAGTATGATGTATATGTATAAAGTAAATGTTTGTTTGTTTCTTCCTTTGTGTTTAATTCTATATCCAAACATTCTTTATTTGTTCATTTCAATCGTATTTTTTGCGAAGTTGAAGAAATATTTTGGAAAAAAAAGCTTTTTTTCCTTAGTTTTTTCAAATATTTTCTTCTTTTGTTATTTATTTCTACTGGTTTTGACAAAATAATAATATTTTTTATTGGTTTAATATTGTTGTATCAGGATAGGGTAGGTAGGTTTTTAGGTAGGTAGAACTTTATTGATGTTTTTTGATGTTTTTGTTTCGACATATGAAGCTGAAGCTCGCCTAGAGAAACCATGTTGTTGCTCACAACGACTGATTGTGTGTATTTGTGTTCCAGTGATGAATCTGGACCGCGTGGAAAACCACACCCACGTGCGACGGCGTTTCCCGCGTTATCACACCACGCTGTTCCGCGGCCAGACGGCGTGGGACCCCAACACCCACGTGATCCTGCCGCCCGCCGCCCTGCTGCCGCAGAGACAGCACCACTGGAAGGACCGGTCCGAGAAAGAAGGTTCGTACCTTAAGACCATCATCTCCGATGAAAGCGTTCACCAACCACTGGACCTTCCGTCCTCAGCTCCTCAGAGCGCGGCGCCCGCTCCCGTCACGGCCAATCACACGAGAGAATACACGGCGGCGAGGCGGAGCGTGGCCATGCCGGAGCAGCCCTTCACGCTCGTCATCATGCTGATCTACCGCAGCCTAGGTGGCGCTCTTCCTCCCAAGTACCACACGGACCGACGGGGAGTCAGGTGGGAGTTCTAGCAGGGACTCTAAGAAGAAGTGTGTGGATGAAGCTGATGGTCCGTGAATCCTCCACAGACTCCCCAGACATCCCGTCATGAACTCCCCGGTGGTCAGCGTCTCCGTCTACAACAACCAGACGTTCGTGGGGGGACACTTGGACCAGCCCATCCTGCTGGAGTTCAAACTCCTGGAGACCGCCAACCGGAGCAAACCCCTCTGTGTGCAGTGGAACCACAGCAGCCAGTGAGTACACACACTTGAAAGTACACTGAACTAACTTGTGTATTGACGAGATGCAGTAACTTCTCATCATGACCATGTTTTGAACTCATTACTTTATAAAGTTGCTCTGAAATCTGGGCGAACGAGAGGTTACGGGAGTCCATTATGACGTAATAATGGCTTCACTCCTCCAGCTGTAATCATGCCCCACTTTGTTTATATGAAGAGTCCCTTGGAGGTGGAGACTTCAGGGAATAATGACACACGGTGACAAACCTCCATGTTTGACCAATCACAGCAGAGTGTGTGTGGTTCTGGTCAACAAGATTTAATCTCCAGACAAACAAAGGGTATTCAGTGGGCGCTGAAGTATATTTGTAGTATTACACAAGAGAAGAAATACACACTTTTGCAGGAATTTTTGGGATAAATAAATGAATAAAAAACTTTTTTTTAACTTTTAAAATGCCACCGTGAATAATTGCACGATAATTGTTAATCATCAAAGCAGTGTTGAATTTGACTATTTACTGTACAGTATTATTTATAAAAATATTGCAATATTTAAATGTATCGATATTTTCTCATATACCTGCAAAAAAAAGCCTTTTTTATTTTACGTATCAATATGTCAGCTTATTTAACCACAGAGTTAAAAACATGTGTCTTTATTTTTCACACTCTTACACACATGCACACACACTAATGCACACACACTAATGTAGACACACTAATGTAGACACACTAATGTACACACACTAATGTTCACACACTAATGTAGACACACTAATGTAGACACACTAATGTAGACACACTAATGTACACACACTAATGTAGACACACTAATGTAGACACACTAATGTACACACACTAATGTAGACACACTAATGTAGACACACTAATGTAGACACACTAATGTACCCACACTAATGTAGACACACTAATGTAGACACACTAATGTACACACACTAATGTAGACACACTAATGTAGACACACTAATGTAGACACACTAATGTACACACACTAATGTAGACACACTAATGTAGACACACTAATGTACACACACTAATGTACCCACACTAATGTAGACACACTAATGTAGACACACTAATGTAGACACACTAATGTACACACACTAATGTAGACACACTAATGTAGACACACTAATGTAGACACACTAATGTACACACACTAATGTACACACACTAATGTAGACACACTAATGTACACACACTAATGCACACACACTAATGTAGACACACTAATGTAGACACACTAATGTAGACACACTAATGTACACACACTAATGTACACACACTAATGCACACACACACAAACAAGTGTTCAGTGATCAGTGTGTTTGAAACAGTTAAGAAAGTGAGAAAATACTCTCAGTTTCTCACAAATACTCGATGTTCTTCTGTGCAGGTCTGACCTGGGAGGGTGTTGGACGGTGAGGGACTGCATGGTGGTCTACAGGAACACCTCCCACGTCCGCTGCCAGTGTCAGAGACTGGGGACCTTCGGGGTTCTGATGGACAGTTCCCAGAGAGAGGTTGGTGGAGTCGTCGTCGTCATGGATACCCTTGAATCACCAACACTTGCTTGTGTTGTGAGCAGCAGCTGGAGGGAGACCTGGAGACTCTGGCTCTGGTCACGTACTCGTCTCTGGTTCTGTCCATGCTGGCGCTTCTTCTCACCGTCCTGGTCCTCTCGTGCCTCCGGGGCCTGAAGTCCAACACCAGGAGCATCCACTGCAACACGGCGGCGGCCATGTTCCTGTCCGAGCTGGTGTACCTGATCGGCGTCAATCAGACCGAGCAGCAGGTAAACACGTCCAGCGGGTCGGATTTAAATGAAGCGTCTTCCATCTGGACGAGAAGTTTGTGTTCACTCAGCGTGAAATCCAATTAATGAAGCCGTTCCCTCGACGCCGTGGTTCTCCTGCAGCGAGGCTGGTCCTCCTCGGACGGACGAGATGCTCGCAGCTGATGCCTCGGAGAGATTGTTGTTTTGTTTTCAGCTCGTCTGGTTTCTGCTCGCGTTCATCTGGATGAACTCTCACAGTAGAACGTGTGTTTAAATGTTAAAGTGGCTTCTCACGTGTTTTTACAGTCGTGTGAGTCTTTAACAAGTATTTAAAAACAATTCTATCTATTATTAATGTCTTAAAGGTGTTTTGTTCTGAGAAAAGATGGTATTTTCTCTGAAGTAACGTCAGCTTGACGCGTTAAGACACTTGTTTCGGTCAAGTCGACTCAAAAGATAAACCAGTAAAAATGAATAAAAAACGAACAATATATGATTAATTTTAACTGTTTTTATCTGAAGGTTGGTGAGGAACCACAAAAAAACATGAACTAAAAGTTCTCTTATTGAGGAGTTCAAGAGTTAAAACGTAAAAATTAGGACTATTGGAAAAAAATATTGATTTAATATAAGTTTTGACAATAATGTATCGACTCTTTTTCGTTTGGCGTTAAAAAACATGTTTCATTTTTATCATAGTTATGTATCAGTGACTATATTTAAAGAAAACTATTCGATTTATTTATTTACGATTAACTTTCAAATATTCACGTTTGTTTATTTTTGTGTTGCACTTAAACTTCCCGCCTCTAGATGGCACAAGTACTTACGCCCTTCGCAGCTAATGGAAGAATGATGACTGAGGACAAGAGGATACAGTGTCAAGTACTGGACAATACTACACATATATACTTGTTACTACACTATCACAACACCAGAGTCAAGTACTGGACAATACTACACATGTATACTTGTTACTACACTATCACAACACCAGAGTCAAGTACTGGACAATACTACACATATATATTTGTTACTACACTATCACAACACCAGAGTCAAGTACTGGACAATACTACACATATATACTTGTTACTACACTATCACAACACCAGAGTCAAGTACTGGACAATACTACACATATATACTTGTTACTACACTATCACAACACCAGAGTCAAGTACTGGACAATACTACACATATATACTTGTTACTACACTATCACAACACCAGAGTCAAGTACTGGACAATACTACACATATATACTTGTTACTACACTATCACAACACCAGAGTCAAGTACTGAACAATACTACACATATATATTTGTTACTACACTATCACAACACCAGAGTCAAGTACTGGACAATACTACACATATATACTTGTTACTACACTATCACAACACCAGAGTCAAGTACTGGACAATACTACACATATATCCTTGTTACTACACTATCACAACACCAGAGTCAAGTACTGGACAATACTACACATATATACTTGTTACTACACTATCACAACACCAGAGTCAAGTACTGGACAATACTACACATATATACTTGTTACTACACTATCACAACACCAGAGTCAAGTACTGAACAATACTACACATATATATTTGTTACTACACTATCACAACACCAGAGTCAAGTACTGAACAATACTACACATATATACTTGTTACTACACTATCACAACACCAGAGTCAAGTACTGAACAATACTACACATATATATTTGTTACTACACTATCACAACACCAGAGTCAAGTACTGGACAATACTACACATATATATTTGTTACTACACTATCACAACACCAGAGTCAAGTACTGGACAATACTACACATATATATTTGTTACTACACTATCACAACACCAGAGTCAAGTACTGGACAATACTACACATATATATTTGTTACTACACGATCACTATATATTATACTGTCATTCCTGTATCGTTATTCTTGAGCAGATTCTTAACTATAAACTTCTCTAATAAAGTGTATTTGTCTTAAACTAGGAACAGACAAAACAAAGGTAATAAACTGATTTAATTTGATATAAAAAGGTCAAACGCTAACAAACAACATCAGGATTTGTTGTAAAAACATGATGCTAATGTACGTTGAATTATAACTCAGTATCCGACTCGAGGTGTTCCTTTGGACGGATGACGACATGAAACCTTCAAATCCACCTTCTTTATTTCCTCCTGCAACACCTTCCTTCTTCCTCCTCCACTCCTGCCGGAGACATAACACGAGCACGACTCTCTGGCGCGCCGTTAACATAATTCAACGTTCTCTCTCTCAGTCCCGCCGGTTGTTTACGTCGGTCCTGGAGACCCGAGCAGCTGTAATTGGATAATTAACGAGTGACACTTCATCTCGCCGCGAGATCATGAAGGTGTGATTCCATGAACGTGTTCCTCCTGCAGTTCTTCTGCACGGTGGTGGCCATCCTGCTGCACTACTTCTTCATGTCCACCTTCGCCTGGATGTTCGTGGAGGGCCTGCACATCTACCGCATGCAGACCGAGCAGCGCAACATCAACTTCGGCGCCATGAGGTTCTACTACGCCATCGGCTGGGGCGTGCCCGCCATCATCACCGGTAACGACGACAGTGACGCACAACTTTGTGCACAATTTTTTTCTGTGACATACATCTGGTTAAACTACATTCGTGCCTTCGTTTCACTGTACGTCTGGCGGCGGAGATAAGGCGTCGTGTCGACACCGACTGGTTCCCCAGTGACATTTAATATCAAGATTACACACACAACACTCTGAGGCAGACACACACACACACACATACACACACTGTTGCAGGCAACACAAGTCATTTCTCCGCTGACAAAGGAGTTGTGTCAGTCAGCTTAAACTCACTCATCCTCACACACACACACACACACACACACACACACACACACACACACACACACACACTGAACACATCCCCACACACACACACACACACACACACACACACACACACACTGAACACATCCCCACACACACACACACACACACACACACACACACACACACACACACACACACACACACACACACACACACACACACACACACACACACACACACACACACACACACACACACACACACACTGTTGCAGGCAACACAAGTCATTTCTCCGCTGACAAATACTTCAAGCAGTTGTGTCAGTCAGCTTAAACTCACTCATCCTCACACACACACACACACACACACACACAAACACACACACACACACACAGCTCAATTTATGTCTGTTAAGCAAGGAAATGCACACTGAACACACACACACACACTGAACACATCCACACACACACACACACACACACACACACTGAACACATCCACACACACACACACACACACACACTGAACACATCCACACACACACACACACACTGAACACATCCACACACAAACACACACACTGAACACATCCACACACACACACACACACTGAACACATCCACACACACACACACATCCACACAGACACACACACACACACTGAACACACACACACACACACACACACACACACTGAACACATCCACACACAGCAGCTTTGAAACTTTCTTTGCAATTTTCCCATTTTTCTCGTACTATGAGGTAAATATTGACGGTGAAAATCATATTTATAAGATGTTATGACTGTAGACTGTAGAAAAAAAATACATACTGTCAGATTCCAAAGGTCAACAAAAGACTGGATTTTAAAGAGCAAACGGATAATAAAGTAACAAACGTGGCCCTCGGTTATATTTCGTTAAGACGGCATCAAATTTAAAGCTGCAAAAAGTGTTTAATTTTACGATTGTGTAATTTGACTTATTGTGTAATTTGACTTATTGTGTAATGTGATTTATTTGAACATGCAATAACAACTTTGCATATCTCAAAGTAACAGTGACCTGCTTTGCCGCCCAGCCAAACGATCACAGCCGTCCATGACTTTCGACCTAGGAACGTGGACTTAAAGTTTAAGTGTAGTATTGTATCGACCAATCAGCCGTCACCAAATAGAGCCGTGTGTAGAAAGGCATCATGGGAGTTCACTGTTTAGCTGAAACCATACGTAAGATGTTTTAAGTCAATAATAGCAGGATTTCAAAGACACATGGAACCAGTTCCTCAAATGAAACTGAAATAGTTGTAGATTTAAGATGGTTTTTCGGTGAAGATTCATCTTCTTGGTTATGAACCAACATAATCCAACCGACCTTCTAACCAAAGTAGAATCACCTTTGGACTCGATGAAAACGACATCTTTTAATAACCTGCTTTAAAACGTACATTTATGGTTTCTTCGCCCACAGGTCTGGCTGTTGGTCTGGACCCAGAAGGTTACGGCAACCCAGACTTCTGCTGGATCTCCATCTACGACAAACTCATCTGGAGCTTCGCTGGTCCGATCGCTATCGTCATCCTGGTAGGTGTCCCTCTAGACGCTCGCTGAAGACACTCAGGACGTTCATGGAGACGTATCTTCTCGTCTTAACGTCACCGTCGATCTGTTGTTGCAGATGAACGGAGGGATCTTCATGATCGTCGCCAAGATGTCCTGCAACCCTTCGCAGAAGGAAACCAAGAAGCTGCCGGTCATGTGAGTGTCAGGCCCGAGATCTCCTGTGATCTTCTGTCTATTTTGTGTAACTGATCATAACTGTGACGGATGAGTCGAGAAGAACTAACGAGATGTTTACGGACGGTTAGACGTGGCTTCAGAAAGCGGTTCTTGACTACTTGAGTGACAATCTTGTCCTCGTTCTCCCTCCAGAGCTACCATCCGTAACGCCTTCCTGCTGCTGCTCGTGGCGACGTCGGTGCTGCTGTGCGGTCTGATGGCCGTCAACAACAGCATCCTGGCCTTCTACTACATCTTCGACGTCCTCTGCCTCGTGCAGGTGAGGACCACCCCGGAGATGATGGGTTCCACACCAGCCGGTTACACCTACAAACACCATTCTCTGTCTTTTCTCCAGGGTCTGTCGGTGATGCTGGTCTTCACCGTGTTCAGCTCTGAAGTCCAGGAGGCCTGGAGTGTTTCGTGTCTGGGCAAGAAAGGTCCACCTGAAGACCCCCCAAAACCCCCACAGAACGCTGTGAGTTTTTGAGTTGTTAAGCTCTTTAGATGTTAAATAAACAAGACGTCCTGACGGAAACTGCTTCATTCACCGGATATTCTAAAAGTAGTCCTTCCTCCATCCACCCCTTCATGTCCTCTCTCTCCATCGGCCTGCAGGGTTTTGCTCTGACCCACATAAAAGTGCACCTCGACCCGGTTCTTAGACCACTTAAGCTTAACTCCTGAGTCATTAATGCGATCCTGGATCCTGCTCTCGGTTCATTCGTCTCGAGTCTTTAATAGTGTCGTTATGAGGAACGACTTTTCTTCGTGGTTTCATCTCTGATCTCAGATCGTGGCTTTGTTTCCAGGCGCAGAATCCTTATCATAACGCATCCCTGCTGGAGCAGAGCGGACTTCACCGCATCACTCTGGGCACGTCGACCGTCTCCTCCGTCAGCTCCGCCAGGTAAACACAGACTCATCAACTTTAAAATCCGACGATGCAGCCAATTTACCGCGTCTGCCGTCCTCGTGTCCCAGATAGCCGGGGATGTAGCAGTAACCATGTCATTGGGACGTTATTGCTTCCGGCCAAACATCCTTTAAGTGATTCAAATGTCTCTTGTGTACTTTATGGGTCAGCAGGGTTTGAAAAAACAGCCTCTCTCTGTATATATAGAGCACACTAATGTCTTGAAGAAGGGCTGCTGCTTACAGTACTTATGTGTGTGTGTGTGTGTGTGTGTGTGTGTGTGTGTGTGTGTGTGTGTGTGTGTGTGTGTGTGTGTGTGTGTGTGTGTGTGTGTGTGTGTGTGTGTGTGTGTGTGTGTGTGTGGATACTGTCCATTAGCTCGCATGAGTTAACGTATGCGTGTTCAATACACTCAGATCTCTTGTTATTTCAGAGAGAATCTATTGGCTCGTCAGACTCTGGATCAGAACCTCGTCAACACCGGAGCGACGGACCTCGACGTCGCCATGTTCCACCGAGACGGAGGTACAGATACGCACGTGCATGTGGACACGCACGCACACTAACGCATCAACATATCGTGTTTAAAATGATCTTGTCAAAGACAACACCGACACGGGATAATAGGACTCATTAAAAATAAGATTTCATTGTGCACTGCAACAATTGGAGCTTTTGTAAAACAGACAAATGTGTCTTCTGATAAACAAACAACAAAAATGGTAAAAACTGTTTAATTACCACCACAAAAGTTACGTCAATGTTAGGTCAGGAAACTAAACCTAGAGCTGAAGCTCAAAGAAGAGACTTTAGGTTATGGTAACAATAATTGTACTTGTACAAGGAGAGAAAATACAGAACATTCTCATTGACTTTCTGATTTCTCTCTGAACCGTTTCTAATGCTCCATCTTAAGTTATTCGTTATCCCGAGGACAAGAGCAAAGGTCAGAACCAGAAAAAAACAACGACTAGAATGAATTAGAGCTGGTGTTTAGATGAAGGACAGAATGGTCGACATTCGATTTCCAGCTGAAACCGAGCCGTGATTTGAACACAAGCGATGGTTGAACGATGTTAAAACACCTACAACATGCACAGAACTCTTCTTTGACCGTGTTCATCCCAAACATGCTGACGTTGACCTTTATCATCAAGCAGGCGAGGATTCCGACTCGGACTCCGACCTCTCGATGGAGGAGGAGAGAAGTCTCTCCATCCCATCGTCGGAAAGCGAAGACAACGTTCGCCTTCGAGGTCGTATCCAGCGACGGTTCAAGCGCTCCAACCACAGCGAGCGTCTGCTCACCGAGCCGACTCAGAACGGCACCAAAGGTAACTTTCTTCTGAAAGACTCAAACTGATGAAAGTAGTGATGCCTTGAGGGAACATGTGAGTCGCCCGAGCAGACAGGGAGTGAAGGAGCAGTGGAGCTGCAGCTCTGGGTTCTCCTGACACTGATCCCACGGCGGCTGTTTCTGTCTGGCAGATCAAACCTTTACACGGAGAGATCAAAACACGCCGACAGTCGGATGCAGCTCGGAATTCAAGTGGACGTTAACAAATGAACTCTGACAGCTCACCTGTCAGAGCGTGATAGAATATAAACAATGTTGTTTGTGGAGCGACTCAGCAACTTCTGTGATGGATTATTGAGAATACGCCTCTTAAATACATGCAAATCCTTCATTTCCGCTCACGCATGATCCTGCTGCTCGACACAGTCGGCAGTTTTCTTAATGTCTGCACATTTTCTATGAGACGCTTTTTTTTTTTAAATACACCTTAAACCGCTAAATGTGGTTTAACATATTCATTAAGAACCTCAGAGTCCGTAGGTGAGGTGGCTTCACAATGAGCTCTGGTTGAATGTCTGTCAAAACGTTTTATAAAAAAAAAATAGATTTAGAAAACAAAGAGAAACCACCAAGCTGCACATAAGTCCAAGTTTTTGTTGGTTTTAGGTTAAGATAAATATTAAATACAGATTTTTTTAAAATGGGGGAGTATTAAGACAACAATATAAGGCAGGGGTCTTAAACTTTAAATTATCTCTGCAATGGTTCTCCTTTAACAAAAGTCCAGTTGACCTTGCATCATTGACACATCCTTCATCTCAGTTCCTAATCTTGTTTTGCATATTAATATGAACATTTATCTACTTTGATTTTGAGACAACCATCCGCTGGGCGACATTAAATGATGTAAGGATTTCAATAAAATGCAAGTGATCGACTGCTTTTGTCTGTCAGCAAAATAACATAAGAACAGATTTTAAAAAATTATTATGGTTTGGAAATCATAGGTTTCTCCTTTAATCCAACTGTGTGTAAATTTAGTTACGCAACTAACAACTGCCATTGATATTTTAAATGGTATAATATATATGAAATCAATAATAATATATAGATGTCAATCAATGGTACATGGCCTTCAAGTTCTAATCTTCTCTTTAACTCTATCCATCAGTGGTATCATTGAGTAATTATTAGTTTTGTTATAAATGGCTAATAAAGCAAACATTATTGATCCGAAGTGAATATAATCCAGCATACCTGAGCAGGCGTTACAGTTCTCGTCAGTCGAATCAATAAATCTGTTGATATGATTCAATCTGAGCATCTGAGGCGTCCGAGGCTCAGAAGGTGAAGTGTGGTCCGTGAGCAGAGTAGATAGTAAAGTGGATTTATATGACACACGGTCATCAATCACGGCAGCAGAGGCCGAGGAAGAGGACGTCGTTCTTCCGCTAAAGGTCACTTTTGCTGGAGGATAATGTCATGTTTATCGTGAGGCGGGATCGATGCAGCTCCGGCAGTGGAATATACAGTATAAATAACAACATTTTTAAAAAGCCTGGCAAGAACGTAGAGATCATTAACTTTAAGGACATCGACTTAAGTAAAAGCACATAGAAAGCACTTGATAAGAGTTGAAAACCATCCACCGGACGTTACAAACAGACTCAGAGCAAATTATTGGCAGCTTCGTCACACTGTCAATCATATTTGGAGAAAATCTGTTGATGAGATTATCCTTCGTTAACAGGATTAACACGATTTCCACATTGTTTTAAATCCCTCGTAATTGTGGAGATTATTATAGAAAATCTGTCAAAATACCACGTAGAATACAACGTTCTCATCAGACCTGGCTCAGGATTGGCTGCTGATATTCAACTAAATTAAGCGTAGTTTCCCCGGAAACGCCGCGACGGCTCCTCGACTCCCAAACCGTCACCGGCACCAATAACCAGAACATGTTGGTTGTTTTTGTGTGTGGCAGATTTGGATGGTAATGACCTTCTGTCTTACTGGCCAGCATTGGAGGAGTGTGAGACCCACACTCTCCAGAAGTGGGGCTCAGAGCGCCCCCTGGGTGCAGATTACAGCAAGGACGCGGCCAACAACAACCAGCCAGATGCCGCGCTGACCAGCGGGGACGAGGGCAGCTTAACGCAGACGCAGAGACACCGCAAGGGTGAGGACCAGAACCAGAACTCCATCACCAGACTCTCCCAGTTTCAATTTGGCTTCATGATGCAACAGTGTTGGTGGAGCAAACCTCCACTTTCCTCATCCACGTTTGTTCATCCAGAGCTCATCAGGAAGCCACCTGAACATTACATCAGAGGTTATAAAAGTGTACTTGGAAACTGTATTTTGATCGTGTTGCTTTAACTTCTGACATGTCCAGAGTCTGTCAAGATTTTAAACGTCCACTTCAAAATAAACCATTTTTTTTGGATTAAATTCAACTTTCAAAGATCAGTTTACGCTTTAAAAGATGGGTTTAATAATAAGTTAAATAGAACAATTTAAATGAATTTGAATTACTGACAAAAAGATATCGATTTATGTTTTAAATCATCTAGAAGAAAACAAACATGAAGATAAGCTAATGAGTTAATGTTGTTGTTTTTTTTAATTACTCTTGGTTGGTTTGTGTTTTATGTGGAGAGACATACCATTCATACAAGCCAACACTTCATTAAGTTAGATAACACTAAACCATGAGTATATTGTCTGATGTCAAGAGCTCACGACTTAATGACGCTGGTTGAGTCACTCAAGCTACTGGAAGATGATTCATCAAAGAACTCTTGTTAATGATTTAAAATGACTTTCTTTCCATTTCTGTTGTTGAACTTATTTCTACTTTATATGTTTCTTTATTTTACCAGATTAATTTCATTTTTTGAATCCAATTGATTGATATATGTGTGCACTTTACGCTTTGTTTGGACTTTGTTCTTCTGTGAGCTGCTGTGTGGTTTCCCCAAAGGAATTTCCCGTCGATCTATTTGACTATTTTGCTGAGATTTTTAAACCATTGTTAAGTTTCTAAAAGTACATCATGTTGATCCAGGTGAACCTGTGATGTGTTCAAGGGTCTTGATTTTCTGGTCTTCCTTCCAGGGATCCTGAAGAACCGGTGCACGCCGCCCATCCAGGGTTTCTCAACAGTGGGCCGCGTGCCCAACGAGCTCAACTGGTACCGAACCTCCACTCTGGGACATCGAGGAGTTCCCGCCGCCTCGTACGGCCGCATGTACTCTGCCTCGGCCGGCACCGGAGGGGGAACCGGGTCTTTATCCCAACCGGGCTCCCGCTACTCCTCCAGGGAACACTTGGACTCGCTCGCCCGCCGGCAGCTTTCGAGGGATCCTTTGGGGCGGCAAACAGTTGGGGGGTCAAGAGACCGACTGGACTCTCGGGGTTCGAGGGACAACCTGGACCTCCTGCCCAGGAGGAGGGAGCTGGGCCAGGGAGCGGGACTTGCTGGTCTACTGGACCACCAGCGGGTGTCTTCGTCCAGGGAGAACTTGTCCGGGTCCAGGGACAGACTGGACAACCACAACGCTGGGACTATCCACGCCTCCAGGGAGGACTTGAGTGGGGGTGCGGCGGGAGGAGTGGACGGGTACCTGAGCGGCTCCCGATCGCAGCTGAACAGTCTGACCCGGAGACAGGCCTCGTCCCGGGAGCACCTAGAGGGCGCCCTCATGAGCAGCAGGTCCAGGGAGCAGCTGGAGAGCAACGGAGCCGGACCTCAGCCTTGTCGGGAGTGGCTCCGCTCGCTGCCCCCTCGCCAGCCTTCGCACCCCGACCAGCCTCCCCCCGTGGCGCCGCCTCCCCCCATCTCGGAGGAACAAGAGCAGCACCCCTCGTCTAGAGGACGCCTGGAGTCGTCGCCTCCATGTAGGTACCCCTCGCCATTCACAGGTTCAAACCCTGGCGCTCTGACGCGACAGCCGTCCAGTGAACATCTGGACATTCTGTCGTCCATCCTGGCGTCTTTCACGTCCTCTGTTCTCACTCGTCCGTCTGCCGGGTCTAATGGAGGACCCTCCCCCTCCATCCCAGAGTCCTGCACCACACACTGCATGTCTGAGGTCGGCCTTGAGTAAGTGCTGAGAACAGGCCCCTCCCACTTTTGAACCTCATCCATTTCAAATGCAACGAAGCCAAGACTGGAAACAGTTTCAACATGAGAACCACAAGAGAAACTCTTCCTCAAGCGCCGTGTTACTGACCTCAGAACCAATGGCTGGTTTTAATCCTTCCTTCCTGTTCGTGACTCATGTTCTCACTACATTTAAAAAATACAACTCAACTTTTATTTGGATCTAGAAATAAATGTTTTAGAATAAAGATGAAACATCAAGTCAAGTTATTTGAATCACCTTTGAATGACAGACAAACATAAACTTAAATATCAATATATTTTTTCAGGATACAGTAACAATGATAAAAAACACTGCATCGATATTTTTAAGAAATGTAGAAATTGTATCTATATTTTTTTTCTTCTATCGTAGTTATCTTAGTCAATTCAAAGTATTTTTTCATTATTGTGCTGAAATCCAACTAGATCTAGCCGCTAGATGGTAGCAGTCATTACGTCCTCCTCAACTTAACAATGAAATTGAGATCCCGGCGTGACTGAGGACAAGAGGATACAGTGACTCCATCAGCTTTTAAAGCTGATGTTTGGACATATTTTGTATGAAAACAAAAGAAAGCAGTTACGATTTCCTCAAGAGTCATGTAGTCTGTAAATACTACACAATACTACACATATATACATGCAACTACACTATCACAACACCAGAGTCAAGTACTGGACAATACTACACATATATACTTGTTACTACACTATCACAACACCAGAGTCAAGTACTGGACAATACTACACATATATACTTGTTACTACACTATCACAACACCAGAGTCAAGTACTGGACAATACTACACATATATACTTGTTACTACACTATCACAACACCAGAGTCAAGTACTGGACAATACTACACATATATACTTGTTACTACACTATCACAACACCAGAGTCAAGTACTGGACAATACTACACATATATACTTGTTACTACACTATCACAACACCAGAGTCAAGTACTGGACAATACTACACATATATACTTGTTACTACACTATCACAACACCAGAGTCAAGTACTGGACAATACTACACATATATACTTGTTACTACACTATCACAACACCAGAGTCAAGTACTGGACAATACTACACATATATCCTTGTTACTACACTATCACAACACTAGAGTCAAGTACTCGACAATACTACACATATATACTTGTTACTACACTATCACAACACCAGAGTCAAGTACTGGACAATACTACACATGTATACTTGTTACTACACTATCACAACACCAGAGTCAAGTACTGGACAATACTACACATATATACTTGTTACTACACTATCACAACACCAGAGTCAAGTACTGGACAATACTACACATATATACTTGTTACTACACTATCACAACACCAGAGTCAAGTACTGGACAATACAACACATATATACTTGTTACTACACTATCACAACACCAGAGTCAAGTACTGGACAATACTACACATATATACTTGTTACTACAGTGTCACTATATATCGTATTATTGCTCCTGTATCGTGATACGAATCAACATATTCTTGACAATACACACAACTACTCGGTATTACCTGGAAGAAAGCTTCATCTTTGATCATTTCATCATCTTTTCATCAGAGCTGCTGTGTGTTGTGGAGATTATTATAGAAAATCTGTCAGGATTGGCTGCTGATAATCAATTCAATTAGGTGTAGATTACCCGGAAAGGCCACGGCGGCTTCTCAACTCCCAAACCGCCACCGGCACTAATAACCAGATCATGTCTACGCTGTTGAAGACAACGTCTAAATCTTGTTTGTGTTCTTCTCCCCAGAGCCCACAGACATGACGGACAGTCGTGACGGATCTTCAGGTCAACAAGGTCTCAAGTGAGCAGCAGAATCTTTGAAGGAAGGAGGGGAGGAAGCTTTCTGTCTAGATTTAGTTTTTCTATCTCATATCAGCTCCACGATCTCAACTACCTAAACTCAGACGCTGCAAACTCGTCATCCTCCACCTCAAAGGAAACAAAAAGTCTGTAAATAACTTTTGATACGTTTTGTAACTTTTTCAACGGAGATGAAAGAAATTGTGATTCTATTTCTTTGAGGGTTTTTTTTTCTTTTCAAACGATTGTGTCTCGCTGTGGTTGTGCGTGAGGCATTTAGTTCGCTTGAAAACAACATGTCCAGAGATGCTGTCCAATGAGATTATGGTTCCAGGATTAACTATCAAATTAAAAGATTGTAAAAAGAAAAGAAAGGAGATTTGATGCAACGAGATGATTGTGAGGTTTGACTGTGATGTTTCTCTGTCGATGAATGTGACGCTTCATCTTCTCTACGCCTGCTGCTGCCTGATCCAGTCACCGTAGCTCCAGGTGTCCACCAACATCCTGCAGGTTTCCTCGCACTAACCCACCTCAAGAGAAACCACAGACGACCAGCAGCAGTCGGTCATCTTCTGCGCTCAAGCCAAAGTGTTTTTGTTGTGACGTCAGACGTGAAGCTCTTTCACCGGATGAGATTCTACATTGTTGCCGCACAGAACCTTCACCAGTGTTTTAAAGCATCGATCCAACCCCTGGTTGACTCTCGTGCCTCGTCATCGCGGCTCCAGATCATCGGGAAAAAATCGCCTAAAATGTCAGAATAATGTGTTTTTTGTTGCTTCAAACTGAGTCACGTTAAGCATATCCGAGTTTCCTTGTGTTCGTGGTGTTGAAACTAAAGTTTCCGGTGGCGATACAGAGTCAAGAAAGAGGGGAAAACAACAAAATAATGATTTAAAAAAAAGGCAAAAGAAGAGCAGAGATGTTAAAGTGTACACACGTTTATCTCATGTCACGTTGTGTTTATCTGGCAGCTTTGTAATATCCACATTTAAAGTGTACAGACATTATTTATTTTTTGATAATTAATTTATTATTTATTTAAGTTGCCATTGTTGTATCATACATTGTATAAAAAAAAAACGAAAGAGTGTTTCATTTTTATTTATTTATACTTTTTTTAAGGTCACGACAGATTCACAGATGAAAGAAGGGATGAAGTTCCACTCGTTTAAATGCACTTCAGCCAAAAACATCGGATGTGAACCAGTGACTTGTTTGTGACGTTGAACGACAAGACAGATGGAAAGTCAGATGGAGGATTTGTGTTCTATTTTCAACCGCTACTCCCCTGTTGCCATGGAAACTTGAGAAATGTTGGAATTTAAAATAAAAAATGACTTAATGCTGCAACTTTGGTTTGTTGTTCGTGATCCAGGCGAGAAGAGGCTGATAAATATGGATGAGAGGAGATGAATGGGGGAATAAAACGAACTTTAAATAAGCTTTTACAGCTAATAAAACAAAGTATTTGCAAGTTTGGATGGTTTGGATTATATTTTGTTGTACATACTTAGCATATGTGATGAATGGAATTAAACTTGAGCGCACAACACACAGGAAATAAAATAAACAACATTGACAATTTATTTAATAGTTCATTAAACTATTGTTTAACCTAAACCCACCAAAGCAAACGCTATATATATATATATATATATATATATATATATATATATAGACGTTTCAATAGTATCCACATAAAAAATCAAACTCACCAGAGATGTTCATTGTCAATGACGTCACAGCTCACTTCCATCAGCGCACCTGTGCAATGCTAAGCTAACTAGCATTGAAGTTAAACGAGCTTTTTAATCAAAATCAACTTAAAAAAAAGAATATTGTGAAACATCTGAACGACCGTAATCCTTTCTCTCGTCAAAAAAGCGGTTAAAAAAATACAACTCGAACAAATACCTGCAACATTTACAGGTGACAACGTTTAATAAAATTAACCAATCAGAGACCAGAGAAAACCTGACGTCACTGTGAGCTACCGGCTGATCTATTAAAGCTAAAGTTAAGAAAGAGCGCCACTTAGCGGCGAATATTATACAACACGACTCCCACTTGGAATTGAGGTTAAGTTGTTAAATTTAAATGTTGGTTTTAAAACAACGTGATACTTGTTTTGTTTTAAACTAACATTTTAGAATAGTACGCGTGACACTTTTTTTTTTTTACCATCAAATAACCGAAAACCACTCGAGACACATTAGAATTTTTTTGCTCTAATATTTAAATTAATTTGGATGATTAATAAAAAATAATGAGGGTGATAGAGGTAATATATCTTTATCTAACTTGATTTAAAAACGGTATTGAATGAAACTGTGACGTCATTTGATCACATGTTTATTCTTACAGCCAATCAATGCTGTGGAATCCGGCACAGTGACGTGATTGGTCTAAATGGATCCCGGAAGTCACAACTGAGACATGTGGAGTTGCAGTGACTGTTATTATTGTTTCTCTTAATACAAGTGGATCCTGTGGTTGATTCTTAAACCGCGACTTACTGCGCGTTCAAATATACCTTCACGTCCACCATCTTACAGTTTACTTCACTTTTGTTAGCTGTTTGCTAACAAGCTAACGTGTTCGCTACATGTGGAGAAGAAGCAAACATTGAAGAAGATGGAGATCCAGACACAAGCTCTGCTCGCTCCTGTCACAGCCTTGGAGTTTTTGCAGGACGAATATTTGTTAACAGGTGAAACCGCTGCAGCCGCAATTTGTTATGGTTATTTATTATATTATATGTTTTTATTATTATTATTGTCATGCTTAATTACTTCATCATTTTTTCATACCTGCCAGGTGAGGGTCCTGAGCTGACGGTCTTCTCTCTCCGACCAAGACCTAAAAGATTTGCCAACACAAGTGTTCTTCAACACCAAAGGATTCATGGAATACGTCCACGGAATTCTGTCGGAAGTAAGAGTTCATGTGCCTGAGAGATGATTCTCACCTTTTATCATCAGTAATATTTGTGCTTTTTAATGTCTCAACCAATGGAAGGTTAGTTGTATTTCCTCACGGGCCACATTGTTAACGTGACTTGTTGGCGGAGCCATCAAGCAAAAAATAAAGACAATTTTAAATATAATGGAAACTCTCAAAAATAATTAACAAAAACAAATCTAAAAAAATTAAGTTCAACAGACCAATAATATAATGTTGTTATGTCTAAAATAAACATTTATTGTAACTGATAACTACTTACAAAAATTAAAAACACTGAGTACAAAAGTCCTAAAAACAAGAGCAACATTTAGAGTTCAATTATAGTAATGAATAATACAAATGAATACAAAATCAAATGGTTAGTTGCTATAAGTGGTGTCAACGTTTACATTTCTTTCTATACTTGTAACAAAGTTATGTAACCGGTTTTATTTATCTCTGATGTCATCTTTCTATCTAACTTGCACGTTACCATCAATCTAGAGTTCTCTCTCAATTCAAATACCTCCGACCTAATCCCATTACAGCGAAACCCTTCCAGCAGTTGACAAAAAAAATAAAGACTTCAAATAATCTAATAATTTATAGCAAATATAAAAGATAAATTACAGAACTTTATATACAGTAATTTTTAGGATATACGCGCATTTAAAATCCTCTCCTTTCCTAAAAGTAAACAATGCGCCTTGAACCAGATTTATGTGATAAAGCGCAACACAAGTCACTGTAGTATTATTCCATAATTTCTGTAGTATTACTCTGCAAGACTCCTGATTATGGAGCCTCATGGTGTAATGTACTGAGACCTCACTATATTTATTTTGTAAATAACGAATAAAACCCTAAAATAAGTACAATAAACATTGAATAAAACTGTTGTACTTTTCGTATCTTTTGACAATCGTTCATACAGGCTTGTGAATCTTCGTTGTCAATAAAGTTTCAAGACTTTACTTAAACCAAAGACTCTTGTCTGAGTCTAACAAGGCATGAATGAAAGTCCTTTGATTGTTAATGTTTCCGGTTCTAACTTGATTTATCTTGTTTTTCAGAGGAAACTTCTAGTTGTGATCAGGGCTCCTATGATCTGGCTGTGTTTGGTGGTAAAGCTGTTCGACTAGTCCGACTCCAGCCGGATCAAGAGGACCACCGTCGCCTGGAGATGCCGAGTCCACTGATGGAGCTGAACGACTGGGTTCTGGACGCTCGCTGGCTCCCTGACCAGCAGCTCCTGTGCGTGGCCGTGGCCCACAACGGCGCTCTCCTCCTGGACGTCACCACGGGGAGCGTGTTGTCTCGGCGCTCGTGCGAGGAAGGTTGTCTGCTGTACTCGGCTCACCTCGTCGTGCACCGGTCCTGGCCGGACACCGTGGTCATCGGCGGGACCGTCTTCAACCAGCTGGTCCTCTGGAGGACGGCAGAAGAAGGGGACCACAAAGCTCCGGTGGAAAGACGTCTCCTGGGCCACCGGGGCGTCATCTTCAGCATCTCCTACCTGCCCGAGGAAGGACTTCTTGCGTCCGCCTCTGATGACCGCAGCGTCAGAGTGTGGGCGGTCGGTGCTCTAGGGGGTCCCGGTGGGAGAGTTGGAGACTTGAACCCGACTTGTGTTCGGGTTCTGTTTGGACATCAGGCCAGAGTTTTCTCCGTCCACCTCTCTCCCGGGAGGGTCTTCAGTGCTGGGGAGGACGGAGCGTGTATAGTCTGGAATCGGACCGGGACGGTCTCCAGGACTCTCAAGGGTCATCGGGCCGGAGGGATCCGAGCTCTGGCGGTCACCGGAGCGACATCCGAGCGGTGGGTCGCGTCAGGCGGCGCCGACGGAGGCGTGCGACTCTGGCAGGTGGCAGAAGACGAGGAGCAGAAGGACGAGACCAGCGAGACGCTCCACGACCTCAAGTTCTCCGGGCTCGGCACGGCGAAGGCGCTTTGTGTCGCGGGTCGAGCGAAGACTTGGGGCGAGTGCGAGGTCGTGGTCTGCACCGACCGCGGCGTCGTGTACGTCCACAGAGGCGGGGAGTGGGAGACGCTGTGGCGCGGAGACGCCGACTTCCAGTCGTACTGTCTGATGAAGACGGTCTCTGTCGACGCTCGTCTGGACCTGTGTGCTGTCGGGAGTCTCACCGGGTCCGTCTGGATCTTCCCCCTCTCCCGACCTCAGTCTGGGGTTCTTCTCAGAGCAGGGTCAGGGAAGATCCACAGTCTCATCTGGCAGCGATCTGAAGGATCTGGAGGATCGGAGGTGCTTCTTCTGGCGTCCGGTGCTGAAGGTGTCGTCTATCGCTGGAGTTTTGTCGTGAGGGTCGATGATGACGATTCTTTACATCTGAACACCGTTGCTCATCCTCCGTTTCTGCTCCCGCCGTGTGCCAAACGATGGCTGACGGCCGCCGTGCACCTTCACCTCCAGTCGCTCTGGGTCTGTGGGGACCGGAGAGGGTCTTTACTTTTGTTCCAGGAAGGAAGAAAAGAAGGAGAAGAAGTGACTTTGAAACCTTTGTCGGTCTTGTTCGGCGTCCACGGTAAAGCCGGCGTGACGTCGGTGTGCGAGCATCAAGGTCTTCTGTACAGCACCGGGCGTGACGGCTGCGTGAGGGTCTTCAGGGTGCAGCTCAAAGACGGGGAGAGGGGACTTGAGGTGTTGAGGGTCCAGCGGGCCTGCAAGGGGATGGAGTGGCTGGAGAGGGTTTTGTTTCTGAGCCCGGAGCAGCAAGCTGGAGATGATGGTTCTAGAGAAGCACGGTTCGTCATCGTGGGGTTCCACGCGGTGCACCTGGTGGTCTGGGACCCTGTGAGGCAGGAGAGGCTGCTGTCGGTGCCCTGTGGGGGGGGTCATCGCTCCTGGACCCTCTGGCCCCTGGAGTCAGGGGTCTGGCCCGGATACGGAGCGCTGGTCTTCATCAAGCAAGGCTCCGTGCTGACGTCTCAGCCTCCGGTGGAGATGTCGAGCTGGGCTGAAGAGACGCCGGGCGGTCTGGGTCTCCGAGAGGGGGTCCACGGTCGGGGGCTGGGGTGCGTCTGCAGGCTGGGCAGAGTGAGAGCCAAGGGAGGAGGATTCTGGGAAGTGGTGGCGACCGGAGGGGAGGACACGAGCGTGGCGGTCCTGGCCGTGAACCCAGACTCCGGCAGCTTCAAAGTTCTCTCCGTCATCACGGACCACATCTCCAGTGTCCGGACCATGGTCGCCATGACAACTCAACAACCGGAGAAAGAGAACAAGTCGCTGTCGGTTCTGCTCGTCTCAGCCAGTGGTCGAGCTCAGATCCACTGCTACAGGTACGAAGGTTGTTCAAGTTTGTTGATCATTTACAATGTTTGGAATGTTGTTTTTATTAAATATATTTTTTTATATGATTGAATTTGATCGTAAGAATGTTGAAAAGTTTTTATTGTTTCTATTAAATAAATAAATTCAATTATTTGTATATTAAAAGTTTGATTTTGTATCATTTAATTTAAAAAATGTGATATTCTTTCTAAATAAAATAATCTTCTTTCACATAGTTTTAAATTCTAATTCCAAGAATCCTAAAATAAATCTACATTTTATTCATAGCCTTTAAATTAAATAAAAAAAAACTATGGCTTTATTATAACAAAATCTTTATATGGAAATCAAAAAACATGTATTTTCGAATTATAATGATTTATAATATTTTTATTTACAGTATTTCCATAATGTGTGGAAAAAAATGTTTTACTGATTTAAAAAATATCTGACTTGTTAATTTAATTTAAAAAAATATATATATATATATATAAAAACTGTAAATACATCAACCTTTTAATACACAAATTATTTTTTTAATTTAAAAATAAATAAAAAGTTTCAACATTTGAAATGTTCAATCAAATACTGATAAACCTCTACATTCAGGCTCCTGGTCAGTTCTGAAGACCCGGGTCCGACCTGCCAGGTGATACAAGCCGGACGTCACCGACTGGACGAAGCCTGGGAAAGACTCCGGAATCGACACAAGATGGTGAAAATGGATCCAGAACCCAGGCAAGAGCGAACAAAACCCACTTCCCAGTGTTCGTTTGTATCGTCGTGATATGAACTGATGTCTCTGATGTTTCAGGTACATGTCTGTGGCGGTGGTGGAAGAGAAGGACGGTCGTGTTCTCCTGGCTCTGGCCTGCAGCGACGGCGCCATCAGGTGTGTGTTTGTTTCCCATGAAGGAATCTGTGTTTACCTGTATGGCCTCTAACTGCTGCTGCTCCATTCAGAAATTTAGATTAGTTAGTAATTAGGTAGATGGACTTTTTTAATCCCTCCAACTATCTCCTTCGGGAAATTTGGGTTCCAGTTTACAGCAGACGGTAGTTTCATAAAAAGAAGAACACATTGCAAATTAAAGAACAAAGTGCAAGGAATGACAAAGTGCAAATGTAAACAACACGGATCAAAGGGAAATAGCAAAATAAATGAACAGAAAACGTGATATTGATCCCTTGTCCGACGAACCAATTTTTGCAGCAGAAAATGTTTTCATAAAACTGAATAAATATTCAAGTACATCCGTGTCATCGAAACATTGAATGGTTGAATTAATCATTTTAATTTTCGAAAATCTTTTAATAATTTCATTGTTTTCTTATAATAATAAACATTTAAAATTTGAATATTTTCAAAAGTAAATATATTTTTAATAATGAATTTTAAAGGCTTTAAATTAAAATGAATTATTTTTTATTATATTATATTTCTTCTTTTTGAATTATTGGAAATAAAATGTCAAACTCTGTTTAAAAAAAATAAAATAAAATAAAACATTAGATTATTTAAAAATACAAAAAATAAATACAAATACAAGTTATTGAATACAATCATTTAAAAAAATGAAACGCTGAATAAAACAACAGCATTTCAATTAAAATAGTTTCAACATTTGTTAAATTCAACAGTCAATATTCTGACGTCACTGATAAACCTCCATATAAAACGATCTCCTGGGCAGAGGTATGCGCTTCGTCGGTGCTTCCAGGTTGTGCATGTTTTCATTAACTTGTGATATCTTTGTTTTTATCTCCAGATTGTTTTCAGTCTGTGAAGATCAAAGGAAGATCAGTCTGCATTGGGAGTCCTTTCACCACCAGCGATGTGTGCTCAGCGTCGCCACCTGCTGTCTGGAGGAGGGAAAAGGCAACTGGTCAGTTTTCTATGAGGCGATATATTTGGATGTTTTCGTTTAATCATTAAATCAAAAATGTGTGTCTCAGGTGCACGCTGATGTTAAGCGGCGCCACCGATGGAAAGATAGCAGCGTGGATGTTGGCCTCTCCTGAGAGCCACGCCCCGGCGACGCCTTCCTTGGAGGTCTCCGCCCACCAGAGCGGCGTCAACACCATCTCTCTCTGGAAGGAGGACGAGAACGAGAGTTGCCTTCTGACCGTGGTCAGCGGCGGCGATGACGGACAGCTGACGGCGTCCAGAATAAAAGTTCTTTACCCTGGAGACGACGACGATGGTCGAGTCCAGCTCCGGCTGACGGGTCAGACCAGAGTCTCTCTGGCTCACGCGTCCCCTCTGACCGCCCTGAAGATCTTGGAGCCCGGCCTGGTGGTCACCACATCCTCCGACCAGAGGGTTTGCTTTTGGGAGGTCTGCAGCACTCGCATCGATCACAAGGGGGCGCTGTGTTCTCATGTGGCGGACGCCGCAGGACTGGCGGTGTGGCAGGAAGATGAGGCGAGAAGTCCGGAGCTGGTTCACGAGTCCAGTGAGGGAGAACTGGGAGGACGGGCTGGATGGGTGCTGGTCTGTGGACAAGGACTGCAGCTGCTGAGAGTAACGATGAAGAAACATTCCTAGATTTAAACCTTGTTTTTTTTCTCTTTAAAATCAACACATTTTAATAAAGTTAATTTATTATTTTCCATTGGCTGCTTCAGTATTTGATGGTCAACAGAACCAATAAAGTTAAGTGTGTGTCCTTCCGGGCAAACATTTGAAACATGTTCAAGATGATTGAGAGCAGCTCTGTGGTGTCTCTGCCATCTGCGGCCTCTTCAGGGAGACGAACCAGAAAGACGCCGGAGCTATTTATAAACCAGATTTTCTCCCAGGCTGATGACTTTGGATTAAATCTCTCCTGGATCTTCATATTTTACACAGACCGTGTTGTGTTACAAAGACTTGATTGTGTTACAAGACTTGATTGTGTACCTGCGCGGGGGTCCGCCCTCCCAGGTATCCATGAACATTTTAATATTTCAGCCTGCGATCGAGTTTCCCGTCGGCATGAATGGGTCGCAGACATCACGGCGGAGAAAGGAGGAGAAAGAGGTGGACAAGATGAGAAGAGGGGTGAGGTCAGTGGAGCGGAGGAGAGGGGGATGAGAGGAAGATAAGAGCAGCTTCTTTCAAGCCGAGGGACGAGCGAGTGAAAGTTCTGTGTCGCAGGTGGATCATCTTCTCCAGGACGAGGAACGTTCAAAAGGTCCAGATGATTAAGAGTTTCTTCTCTTCTCACATTTTCTCTCACATTTGTGTTTTTGTATAAAAACTACAGGCGTCTGATGTGATGTCACGCAACCGACTCCCTCACCTGGCGCCTTCAGGAAGTAGATCAGGTGAGACGATCGAAGTATTTCAGTGTCATCACAGTATTTAATTTTAAACATTAACATTTATTTTATTGACTTTTTTTAAGCATTTAATTGTTTTTTTAAGTTTAAATTGAAACAAAAATTAACATCTTCTAAATGAATAAAAGAAAATACACGTAGATTTTATTTATTGTAATTCAAATAATTTACAAATACTATTTTCTTAATGTTATATTTTTGAATCCTTGGTCTTTTAAATTCAATATAAAAATGTTCTTCGAGTGTCGCCAGACAATATCAACAGATCACGAGCTTCTTTATTAAACTTTCAGCCAATCACGAGACAAGCAGACGGTCACATGACTGATCGATCTAGTGGCTCGGTGCTCTGTTGGTACTGTCTGGCGTCACTTTCATGTTGAATTTAAAAGACCACGAGTCGAAAAATATGGTATTAAGAACATTTATTTTTGAACTATTGGATTTAGAATATTCAACTCTATGTGTGAAGAATTCAAAGTTCAATTTTTTTAAAAATACTTCCTCCTTAAATATAAAAAATATGAAATGAAATCCTTCAAAAAAATAATAAAAAATATCAATGTTGTGATGTCACTTCTTCTGGTGATTATTCCGATGCTTTCTCTCTTCAGCCAAACCTCACTCGTCTCCGGCTCTGCACAGGAAGTCGACTCGTGGTCGACGCCGTCAGAGTCGACAGCAGACGTCCATATCGTCGTCCTCTCGCGCCGGACCCCCGCCCGTCGTCCCGGACGAGAGCATCGCCCCCTGGGGAGTCCCGGGCATCTCCGAGTCCTCCTTCGCCCTGATCGCTCCCCCGGCCCCCCTCCTGTCGCCTCACCTGCCCTCGGCCCCTCAGACCACGCCCTCCTCCCCCTTCCATCGCCGGCGGGACGACGACCAGGAGACTTTGAGTTTCGACTCCTCGCTTCAGTGTCCGTCCGCGGCCCGCGCCCTGGATGTTGAAGGTACTGTCTTCACGCCTGTGTTTATTTAATAATCGCTGACGGTTGACGCTCTGTCAATCAAATACTTGACTCTGGTGTTGTAGTATTTACAGACCACATGACTCTTGATGAAGTCGTAACTACTTTCATTTGTTTTCAAACCAAAATATATCCAAACATCAGCTTTAGAAGCTGCTGGACTCACTGTATCCTCTCGTCCTCAGTCGTAACTGCTTTCATTTGTTTTCAAACCAAAATATGTCCAAACATCAGCTTTAAAAGCTGCTGGACTCACTGTATCCTCTCGTCCTCAGTCTTAAGTGCTTTCATTTGTTTTCAAACCAAAATGTGTCCAAACATCAGCTTTAAAAGCCGCTGGACTCACTGTATCCTCTCGTCCTCAGTCTTAAGTGCTTTCATTTGTTTTCAAACCAAAATATGTCCAAACATCAGCTTTAGAAGCTGCTGGACTCACTGTATCCTCTCGTCCTCAGTCGTAACTGCTTTCATTTGTTTTCAAACCAAAATATGTCCAAACATCAGCTTTAGAAGCTGCTGGACTCACTGTATCCTCTCGTCCTCAGTCGTAACTGCTTTCATTTGTTTTCAAACCAAAATATATCCAAACATCAGCTTTAGAAGCTGCTGGACTCACTGTATCCTCTCGTCCTCAGTCGTAACTGCTTTCATTTGTTTTCAAACCAAAATATGTCCAAACATCAGCTTTAAAAGCTGCTGGACTCACTGTATCCTCTCGTCCTCAGTCTTAAGTGCTTTCATTTGTTTTCAAACCAAAATGTGTCCAAACATCAGCTTTAAAAGCCGCTGGACTCACTGTATCCTCTCGTCCTCAGTCTTAAGTGCTTTCATTTGTTTTCAAACCAAAATATGTCCAAACATCAGCTTTAGAAGCTGCTGGACTCACTGTATCCTCTCGTCCTCAGTCGTAACTGCTTTCATTTGTTTTCAAACCAAAATATGTCCAAACATCAGCTTTAAAAGCCGCTGGACTCACTGTATCCTCTCGTCCTCAGTCTTAAGTGCTTTCATTTGTTTTCAAACCAAAATATGTCCAAACATCAGCTTTAGAAGCTGCTGGACTCACTGTATCCTCTCGTCCTCAGTCGTAACTGCTTTCATTTGTTTTCAAACCAAAATATGTCCAAACATCAGCTTTAAAAGCTGCTGGACTCACTGTATCCTCTCGTCCTCAGTCTTAAGTGCTTTCATTTGTTTTCAAACCAAAATATGTCCAAACATCAGCTTTAAAAGCTGATGGACACACTGTATCCTCTCGTCCTCAGTCGTAACTGCTTTCATTTGTTTTCAAACCAAAATATGTCCAAACATCAGCTTTAAAGCTGATGAACACACTGTATCCTCTCGTCCTCAGTCGTAACTGCTTTCATTTGTTTTCAAACCAAAATATGTCCAAACATCAGCTTTAAAAGCTGCTGGACTCAGCGTATCCTCTCGTCCTCAGTCGTAACTGCTTTCATTTGTTTTCAAACCAAAATATGTCCAAACATCAGCTTTAAAAGCTGCTGGACTCACCGTATCCTCTCGTCCTCAGTCATCGCCGGGATCTCACCAGATTTAAATGCGGAGGATGTAACGACCGCTGCCATCTAGTGGCTGGAAGTTAAATTGAAGAAAATTAACCAAATATCGAATTATTTTATTTTATACAAACTTTGTTGAAAAACTGTGAATAATATCTGAAATTCAAAATTATATATATTCTCAAACCATCCTATATATGTATATTTTAAATACAGTGCCGTTGAAAATCATTATGGTATGTTTAAAAACAACAATATTTTCATCACCCATACTTTGAAGTACAGGTTAGTTAAAACATACTAAAACACATCTATTTTATTTGTTCAAGCAGCAACATGTAAGATTGAGAAAAATGTTTCTGGCTCCCCCCAGTGTCAGAACAGTTGTACTACCATTTCCATTTTATTTTCCTGGTACCTCTTTGAGCGGATCTTCAACATCGGTCAAGGTTATTGTTAGAAAATGGTTTCAAAAGTTTTACTACGAAAGGCGACGAAAGTTAATGTTACAAAATGTAAGGTAGTGCTTCTTTAACTCATGATGTTGATCCTAAAAACAAGGAAAGTTTTCTCACTGTGTGTCACATCTTGATGTAGATTCTCATATAGTATATATTTAAATATTTATGGTGAAGGTTTGCAGCTCCGTGTTCAAAGACTCTGGTGTCCTCAGGTGTGAGTGACGGAGGGAAGAACGCTGTGATCCCGGAGAACTGGGCTCCTCGTCCCACTCGCCTCCCGCCTCTGCGTCCGATCACCAACCTCAGCTTCACCCGGAGCTTCACCTTCTCCTTCTTCGAGCTCCCGCAGCATCAGTCGGCGCGAGGGCGTGCAGAACATGTGCGACACCTCATGCTGCTGCTGAGGCAGATCCACTACTGACCCACGAGTACTGGCTCAGTCCACTACTGACCCACTAGTACTGGCTCAGTCCACTACTGACCCACGAGTACTGGCTCAGTCCACTACTGACCCACGAGTACTGGCTCAGTCCACTACTGACCCACGAATACTGGCTCAGTCCACTACTGACCCACGAGTACTGGCTCGGTCCACTACTGACCCACGAATACTGGCTCAGTCCACTACTGACCCACGAGTACTGGCTCGGTCCACTACTGACCCACGAGTACTGGCTCAGTCCACTACTGACCCACTAGTACTGGCTCAGTCCACTACTGACCCATGAATACTGGCTCAGTCCACTACTGACCCACGAGTACTGGCTCAGTTCACTACTGACCCACGAGTACTGGCTCAACTACTGACTCACAAGTACTGGCTCAACTACTGACTCACAAGTACTGGCTCAGTCCACTACTGACCCACAAGTACTGGCTCAGTCCACTACTGACCCACAAGTACTGGCTCAACTACTGACTCACAAGTACTGGCTCAGTCCACTACTGACCCACAAGTACTGGCTCAGTCCACTACTGACCCACGAGTACTGGCTCAACTACTGACTCACAAGTACTGGCTCAGTCCACTACTGACCCACAAGTACTGGCTCAACTACTGACTCACAAGTACTGGCTCAGTCCACTACTGACCCACAAGTACTGGCTCAGTCCACTACTGACCCACAAGTACTGGCTCAGTCCACTACTGACCCACAAGTACTGGCTCAACTACTGACTCACAAGTACTGGCTCAGTCCACTACTGACCCACAAGTACTGGCTCAGTCCACTACTGACCCACGAGTACTGGCTCAACTACTGACTCACAAGTACTGGCTCAGTCCACTACTGACCCACAAGTACTGGCTCAGTCCACTACTGACTCACAAGTACTGGCTCAGTCCACTACTGACCCATGAGTACTGGCTCGGTCCACTACTGACCCACTAGTACTGGCTCAGTTCACTACTGACCCACAAGTACTGGCTCAGTCCACTACTGACCCACGAGTACTGGCTCAACTACTGACTCACAAGTACTGGCTCAGTCCACTACTGACCCACAAGTACTGGCTCAGTCCACTACTGACCCACAAGTACTGGCTCGGTCCACTACTGACCCACGAGTACTGGCTCGGTCCACTACTGACCCACAAGTACTGGCTCAGTCCACTACTGACCCACAAGTACTGGCTCGGTCCACTACTGACCCACAAATACTGGCTCAATCCACTACTGACCCACAAGTACTGGCTCAGTCCACTACTGACCCACGAGTACTGGCTCAGTCCACTACTGACTCACGAGTACTGGCTCAGTTTACTACTGACCCACGAGTACTGGCTCGGTCCACTACTGACCCACGAGTACTGGCTCGGTCCACTACTGACCCACGAGTACTGGCTCGGTCCACTACTGACCCACGAGTACTGGCTCGGTCCACTACACAGTGTCCGGATCACTCAATCATTCCATGATCTCGCGTTTGTGTCCACATGTGTTTATCACCAACTCATCTCTTAGTTTGTTGTAATAACTTGATTATTTTGACGACTTGGACGATATATTTGTGTTTTTAAAGATGTTTCTCGACACTTTTATTATTCATTTCCTCTAAAGTTAAGGTATAAAATAAGTTACACTTTATATAAAAACATTACATCAAAGTTAAGTAGTAAAACTATATAATCTTCAAAACTGTATTTATATTTATATATATATATATATATATATATATATATATATTTATAAAATACTTGTGTTTATATATAATAGGTTTGGTAGAACTTTACTGATCCTCAGGTCTCCTTCGGGAAATTGTTTTTTACCAAATTATCCACAGCAAATACAGCAATTTTTCATAAAAAATAATCAAAATAAGAACAAGAACAAAGAGAAATAAAGAGAAAGAACAAGATGATACAATGTAAGTCTAAAGATAAAGAACATAATAATGAATGGAGGTAGATATTGTTCATAGAGTGTTACGTACGGTTATAAAACAAACGGTGATAACAATGAATGACTGTTTGTGTAATAAAACTTATCGAATTGTGTCAATGAATGTTGCAACTTGTGTTTTATATATGAGGTTTAAACATATATATATATATATATAATATATATTTAAACTCTATCTGAGTTAAATAGTCTATAGTTAAATTAAAGTTAACCTACATCATCGTTTATTACATTTTCAAGAACTTTTCTGTGACTTACTAAACATTCTTTGTCTGAGTTTAAGTTTTTTTTTTTTCATTCATTGTTTTTTTTTCTGCTTAAAATCCAGTCCGACTGTTAAATTTCCCTTATTTGTTCTTTTTTTCTCTGTGTCCGTCACACTGTTGATCCCTCGCACACACACCTACACACACTCACACACACATGGTGTGTGGATCTGAAAGCTGAGCTGTGATAATAGAGGCATTCACCGCGAATGAAAGGGGGATGAGGGGGAGAAGAAAGGGGCTGTAAACGTGTGTGACGTGCAGAGTTCAAGGCTGTTCTACAACTTCCTGGAGTCACGTGTGTGTGTGTGTATGTGTGTGTGTGTGTGTGTGTGTGTGTGAGTGTGTGTGTGTTGGCACTCGCTCTCACATGTGCTAACCCTGATGTTTGTGGCCGACGGTGAATTAGCGTCTCTTCTTCTCCATGACTAGTTTTCCAAACATGTAATTCCACATCAGTGGAGGCACGTGAGCTGCTCCGGCACAAAGTAGACTTTTTCAGATGGACGGCGTTGACAGCCACGACCTCCCGCCTCGCTCTTATCTCTCTGTGGCGCTGGACGAGGCTCAGCTGGAGGTGATTGGTCAGCGGGTGAACAGGAAGTCCCCGTCCTTGCTGGCGAGGGTGAAGACCCACTGTGGGTGAGTCTGGATCAGATGATGTCATCTTGCATTTTGAACTTTGTTCTTGTTTCATGAATCTATCGTCTGTTTTATTGTGAGCGGGAAAAACAATTCCCAAATGATCAATAATTTTTTTTTATAGTAGTTATAGACTCCGATGTTCAGTTCAGTGGGACGTGGCAGCAGGAAGTTGATACGTGTCGACATGTTTGCGTCCTCAGGTGCTCCTGCCGAAGGTTCAAAACGTTCCTTCTTGGCATCTTTCCAATCCTGTCATGGCTGCCGAAGTACTCCGTCAGACAGAACGCCATCGGAGATCTGGTGTCAGGTGTCAGTGTCGGAATCATGCACCTGCCACAGGGTGAGGAGGCTCATGGGTTCACATGTTTAGACTGTACATTGAGTCAGGAGGCTCATGGGTTCACATGTTTATACTTTACATTGAGTGAGGAGGTTCATGGGTTCACATGTTTATACTTTACATTGAGTCAGGAGGCTCATGGGTTCACATGTTTAGACTGTACATTGAGTCAGGAGGTTCATGGGTTCACATGTTTAGACTGTACATTGAGTCAGGAGGTTCATGGGTTCACATGTTTAGACTGTACATTGAGTCAGGAGGTTCATGGGTTCACATGTTTAGACTGTACATTGAGTCAGGAGGTTCATGGGTTCACATGTTTAGACTGTACATTGAGTCAGGAGGTTCATGGGTTCACATGTTTAGACTGTACATTGAGTCAGGAGGTTCATGGGTTCACATGTTTAGACTGTACATTGAGTCAGGAGGTTCATGGGTTCACATGTTTAGACTGTACATTGAGTCAGGAGGCTCATGGGTTCACATGTTTAGACTGTACATTGAGTCAGGAGGTTCATGGGTTCACATGTTTAGACTGTACATTGAGTCAGGAGGCTCATGGGTTCACATGTTTAGACTTTACATTGAGTGAGGAGGTTCATGGGTTCACATGTTTAGACTGTACATTGAGTCAGGAGGTTCATGGGTTCACATGTTTAGACTGTACATTGAGTCAGGAGGCTCATGGGTTCACATGTTTAGACTTTACATTGAGTGAGGAGGTTCATGGGTTCACATGTTTAGACTGTACATTGAGTCAGGAGGTTCATGGGTTCACATGTTTAGACTGTTCTTTGAGTCAGGAGGTTCATGGGTTCACATGTTTAGACTGTACATTGAGTCAGGAGGTTCATGGGTTCACATGTTTAGACTGTACATTGAGTCAGGAGGCTCATGGGTTCACATGTTTAGACTGTACATTGAGTCAGGAGGTTCATGGGTTCACATGTTTAGACTGTACATTGAGTCAGGAGGTTCATGGGTTCACATGTTTAGACTGTACATTGAGTCAGGAGGTTCATGGGTTCACATGTTTAGACTGTACATTGAGTCAGGAGGTTCATGGGTTCACATGTTTAGACTGTACATTGAGTCAGGAGGTTCATGGGTTCACATGTTTAGACTGTACATTGAGTCAGGAGGTTCATGGGTTCACATGTTTAGACTATACTGAGTGAAGAGGCTCATGGGTTCACATGTTTAGACTGTACATTGAGTCAGGAGGCTCATGGGTTCACATGTTTAGACTTTATATTGAGTGAGGAGGCTCATGGGTTCAAATGTTTAGACTTTATATTGAGTGAAGAGGCTCATGGGTTCACATGTTTAGACTTTATATTGAGTGAGGAGGCTCATGGGTTCACATGTTTAGACTTTATATTGAGTGAGGAGGCTCATGGGTTCACATGTTTATACTTTATATTGAGTTAGGAGGCTCATGGGTTCACATATTTATACTTTATATTGAGTCAGGAGGCTCATGGGTTCACATATTTATACTTTATATTGAGTGAGGAGGCTCATGGGTTCACATGTTTATACTTTATATTGAGTTAGGAGGCTCATGGGTTCACATATTTATACTTTATATTGAGTCAGGAGGTTCATGGGTCCACATGTTTAGACTTTATATTGAGTCAGGAGGCTCATGGGTTCACATATTTATACTTTATATTGAGTTAGGAGGCTCATGGGATCACATGTTTAGACTTTATATTGAGTGAGGAGGCTCATGGGTTCACATATTTATACTTTATATTGAGTGAGGAGGCTCATGGGTTCACATGTTTATACTTTATATTGAGTTAGGAGGCTCATGGGTTCACATGTTTAGACTTTATATTGAGTTAGGAGGCTCATGGGTTCACATGTTTAGACTTTATATTGAGTTAGTAGGTTCATGGGTTCACATATTTATACTTTATATTGAGTTAGGAGGCTCATGGGTTCACATATTTATACTTTATATTGAGTTAGGAGGCTCATGGGTTCACATGTTTAGACTTTATATTGAGTTAGGAGGCTCATGGGTTCACATGTTTAGACTTTACATTGAGTCAGGAGGCTCATGGGTTCACATATTTAGACTATACTGAGTGAAGAGGCTCATGGGTCCACATGTTTAGACTTTACATTGAGTTAGGAGGCTTATGGGTTCACATATTTAGACTATACTGAGCGAAGAGGCTCATGGGTTCAAATGTTTGGACTTTATATTGAGTTAGGAGGCTCATGGGTTCACATGTTTATACTTTATATTGAGTGAGGAGGCTCATGGGTTCACATGTTTAGACTTTATATTGAGTCAGGAGGCTCATGGGTTCACATGTTTAGACTTTATATTGAGTCAGGAGGCTCATGGGTTCACATGTTTATACTTTATATTGATTCAGGAGGCTCATGGGTTCACATGTTTATACTTTATATTGAGTCAGGAGGCTCATGGGTTCACATGTTTATACTTTATATTGAGTCAGGAGGTTCATGGGTTCACATGTTTATACTTTATATTGAGTCAGGAGGCTCATGGGTTCACATGTTTAGACTGTACATTGAGTCAGGAGGTTCATGGGTTCACATGTTTATACTTTACATTGAGTCAGGAGGCTCATGGGTTCACATGTTTAGACTTTACATTGAGTCAGGAGGCTCATGGGTTCACATGTTTAGACTGTACATTGAGTCAGGAGGCTCATGGGTTCACATGTTTAGACTTTACATTGAGTCAGGAGGCTCATGGGTTCACATGTTTATACTTTATATTGAGTCAGGAGGCTCATGGGTTCACATGTTTATACTTTATATTGATTCAGGAGGCTCATGGGTTCACATGTTTATACTTTATATTGAGTCAGGAGGCTCATGGGTTCACATGTTTATACTTTATATTGAGTCAGGAGGTTCATGGGTTCACATGTTTATACTTTATATTGAGTCAGGAGGCTCATGGGTTCACATGTTTAGACTGTACATTGAGTCAGGAGGTTCATGGGTTCACATGTTTATACTTTACATTGAGTCAGGAGGCTCATGGGTTCACATGTCTATACTTTACATTGAGTCAGGAGGCTCATGGGTTCACATGTCTATACTTTACATTGAGTCAGGAGGCTCATGGGTTCACATGTTTATACTTTATATTGAGTTAGGAGGCTCATGGGTTCACACATATATATATTGTATTTTTATTAATCATTTTTATTAATTCTATTTTATGTTATTATCATTATTATTTAGAATGATAAATAACGAATTCACTTATTGATCTATTGTTTTTATTGTTTATTATTTGTTCATTATAAGTTGTGCGTTTTTTGAACTTGTGTACTGTATGTTAATACTTTTTTACAACTGCCGTGACAACTTTAATTCACAATAATAATAATAATAATAAATTCAGTTTCCATGATTGAAAACAAGAACTTAAGAACTTATTTTGTTTTTGTGATAAAATCTCTTTATTTATTTAACATTATTTCTCTCAGTTCATGTTTTTGAAATGAATGGTTATTACTTCTTTGTGAACTTGAGAATAAAGGTGTATCGATCGATGAATAAATCCACTTCATTTCCTCTGATCACAAAGGTATGGCCAACGCGATGCTGGTTGGGATCCCGCCGGTCTACGGCCTCTACACGTCCCTCTACCCTCTCGTCATCTACTTCATCTTCGGCACCTCCAGGCACCTCTCCATCGGTAACTTCCCGTACATTCATCTCAGCAGGAGTCAGACTCGAAGATTCATGACACACAGTGATTCCAGGGTTTCATCGTCAATGATCCCTCAGAGTAGAAACGAACGTTCAGTGTTGAAAGAGCTTCCTGTTCCAGTTTATGATCCTGGATCTTCAACACGTTCCCTGGAGCTCTCGAGGAAGACTTGATGTTGACTCATCTTGATGTTCATGAGCAGATCCTGGAGAGACTCAAAGCATGGCTGCTTCTAAAGAAAAAAAACATCTAAATTGACTCTATATTGAAGCATTTGAATTCCACAAAAAGTAATTCTCATCATAGTTATTTTATGGTTTATATTTCATTAAAATGTGTAAGAAATTAAGCAATAATAACTAGATGGCAGCAGTCGTTACGTCCTCCACAGCTAAAGGTAGAATGAAGACTGAGGACAAGAGGATACAGTGATTTTTGGACATATATTGGTTTGAATACAAATGAAAGCAGTTACGACTTTGTCAAGAGTCATGTGGTCTGTAAATACTACAACACCAGAGTCAAGTACTGGACAATACTACACATATATACTTGTTATTACACTATCACAACACTAGAGTCAAGTACTCGACAATACTACACATATATACTTGTTACTACACTATCACAACACCAGAGTCAAGGACTGGACAATACTACACACATATACTTGTTACTACACTATCACAACACCGGAGTAAAGTACTGGACAATACTACACATATATACTTGTTACTACACTATCACAACACCAGAGTAAAGTACTGGACAATACTACACATATATACTTGTTGCTACACTGTCATAACACCAGAGTCAAGTACTGGACAATACTACACATATATCCTTGTTACTACCCTATCACAACACCAGAGTCAAGTACTGGACAATACTACACATATATCCTTGTTACTACACTATCACAACACCAGAGTCAAGTACTGGACAATACTACACATATATACTTGTTGCTACACTATCATAACACCAGAGTCAAGTACTGGACAATACTACACATATATACTTGTTGCTACACTATCATAACACCAGAGTCAAGTACTGGACACTACTACACATATATACTTGTTACTACACTATCATAACACCAGAGTCAAGTACTGGACAATACTACACATATATACTTGTTACTACACTATCACAACACCAGAGTCAAGTACTGGACAATACTACACATATATCCTTGTTACTACACTATCACAACACCAGAGTAAAGTACTGGACAATACTACACATATATACTTGTTACTACACTATCACAACACCAGAGTCAAGTACTGGACAATACTACACATATATACTTGTTACTACACTATCACAACACCAGAGTCAAGAACACAACAATACTACACATATATACTTGTTACTACACTATCACAACACCAGAGTCAAGAACACAACAATACTACACTTGTATACTTGTTACTACAGTGGGATTGTATCATTGACCCTGTCGATACTTTCTTCAACAACTATTGTACTACAACAGGTACTTTTGCCGTCCTGGCCATCATGATCGGCTCCGTGACCACGAACGTGGAGCTGCTGGCGGAGAGCAAGCAAATGAGTAAAGAGGACGTAGAAGCTGCTAAAGTCAACACAGCCGTGCAGCTGACGTTCATCTCCGGCCTCATCCAGGTGAGAACCAAGCGTCCTGCTCTCTGCTCTCCCATCTATTTCTAGCTCTGGTTTCCTCCCCAGCTGGTGCTGTATCTGCTGCGCGGCGGCGGCGTGTGTCGCTGGCTGTCGGACCCGGTGGTGCGAGGTTACACCACGGCGTCGGGGATCCATGTGATCGCGCTGCAGCTGCCGCTCATGACCGGCATCCCTGCTCAGAGGCACACGGGCCTGGTGGCCTCGGCCTGGGTCAGTAGAAATACCTGCGACTCAGCAGAACTATCTTGAGCAGAGAGCAGGAACTCGTGACCCCTGACCCCTCTCTGATGACATGGTTGACCAACACTAGTGCTATTAGAAATGTAGACTAAACAAATGAATATAAATTAAAAAGTAAGATCAATTAGTTAACATAAATTCAAATATGATAAGATAAAATAAATAAGATAAGTTAAAAAAAATTGTTTTAAATAAATAAGATTTGGAATAAAATAATTGAAACTAAATGAGATTAAATAAATAATATAAAATAAAATTATGTAAAATGGATATGATAAAATAAAATTATGTAAAATAAATAAGTTAAAATAAGATACAATAAATGTGATTAAATAAAACAAATAAGATATTATAAAATAATTTAAAATAAATAAAATTAAATAATTTAAAATAAATGAGGTTAAATAAAATAATATAAAATAGATGTGATTAAATAAAATTATGTAAAATAAATAAGTTAAAATAAGATACATTAAATGTGATTAAATAAAACAAATAAGATATTATAAAATAATTTAAAATAAATAAAATTAAATAATTTAAAATAAATGAGGTTAAATAAAATAATATAAAATAGATGTGATTAAATAAAATTATGTAAAATAAATAAGTTAAAATAAGATACATTAAATGAGATTAAATAAAACAAATAAGATATTATAAAATAATTTAAAATAAATAAAATTAAATAATTTAAAATAAATGAGGTTAAATAAAATAATATAAAATAGATGTGATTAAATCAAATCTTGTAAAATAAAAAAGATAAAATAAGTTAAAATATAAAAAAGATGAATTAAACAAGATAAAATAAAAAAGATAAAATAAATAAGATCAAATGAAATAAGATTAGTTAAACGAGATAAAATAAAACAAAAAAGATGTAATAAAATAATTAAAAATAAATAAGATCAAATAAATAGGATTAAATAAAAGAATATTAAATAAATAATATAAAATGAAAACAAATAAGTTACATGAATACAATTATTAATTTGTTTAATATTCATTTTACATTAAAGGTTTTCCTCTAATAAAAATGTCATAAAATATTCATAAAATATTAAAAATTAATATTTTTTTTAATGATTCACATCAAACACCGAAATTAAACAAACAGTTTCTTGATAAGAGAGAAAACATTAAGAAATTAATACTAACGGGCAAGAAGTCTTTATATTATACATTGTAAATAAAGAATAAAGTTTCAACGACTAAAGTTTAAATGAATAAAGTTTCAAAATAAAACTTCCTGTTACAGTTAAGGTACATTTTGTCGGATCCATAACCTGGACTGTGTGTGATTGAGTTTGAAACCCTCTCACCCTGGGGAGCTGGGACAGACGACCTACATGACCTCATCCGTGTGTTTTCCTCGTGCAGACGGTGAAAGACGTGGTCTGCGGCGTCAGGAACGCCGTCCCCGGAGCGTTGGTGGTGTCTGTGGTTTCCATGGCGATCCTGATCGGAGGAAAGCTCATCAACGAACGCTTCAAGAAGAAACTTCCGATGGCGATCCCCTGTGAACTCATCCTGGTGCGTCTGCGCTCCATTGACTCGAACCAGAGACCAAACCTGTCTTCTGCAGGTGGTGTTGGGGACCATCGTGTCGGTGCAGATGGACCTGGCTGGTCTGCACAAGGTCCAGGTGGTCGGAGACATCCCTACTGGGTCAGTGGTGCTGCTGAGTCAGCAGATGATCAACAGTTGGATT